>NC_034182.2:46419813-46462313 GCF_002021735.2 Oncorhynchus kisutch
ACACACACACACACACACACACACACACACACACACGCAGGCAGGCAGACAGACAGACACACACACAGAGACACACACAAACACACAGACACACTTCGCCCCACTCATATCAGCAGCATCAGATGGATTCTTGGTGTTACATAATTCAACCCACATTTGGGTTGTGTCCCAAATCACCCCTCTTCCCTACGTAGTGCCACTACAGTCCTCTTCCCTGCTTAGTGCACTACAGAGTCCCATGGGCCCTGGTCAGTGTATATAGGGAATAAGAGTCAGTTTGGAACTCAGCCCAGGACTGTAAATCAGGTGTGTGTGCGTGTGCTTTAATTTAAGTGAGCAACATAAGATTATGAGTTTTCTTGTGTTTAGAAATGTGTATTTGCATACAGACAGTTGAAGTCAGAAGTTTACATACACCTTAGCCAAATACATTTAAACTCACTTTTTCACCATTCCTGACATTTAATCCTAGTAAAAATTCCCTTTCTGAGGTCAGTTAGTCACCACTTTATTTTCAGAATGTGAAATGTCAGAATAATACTAGAGATAATTATTTATTTCAGCTTTTATTTCTTTCATCACATTCCCAGTGGGTCAGAAGTTTACATAAACTCAGTTAGTATTTGGTAGCATTGCCGTTAAATTGTTTAACTTGGGTCAAATGTTTCGGGTAGCCTTCCACAAGCATCCCACAATAAGATAGGTGAATTTTGGCCCATTCCTCCTGACAGAGCTGGTGTAACTGAGTCAGGTTTATAGGCCTCCTTGCTCGCACACGCTTTTTCAGTTCTGCCCACAAATGTTCTATAGGATTGAGATCAGAGCTTTGTGATGGCCACTACAATACTTTGACTTTGTTGTCCTTAAGCCATTTTGCCACAACTTTGGAAGTTTGCTTGGGGTCATTGTTCATTTGGAAGACCCATTTGCGACCAAGCTTTAACTTTCTGACTGATGTCTTGAGATTGCTTCAATATATCCACATCATTTTCCTACCTCATGATGCCATCTATTTTGTGAAGTGCACCAGTCCCTCCTGCAGCAAAGCACCCCCACAACATGATGCTGCCACCCCCGTGCTTCACGGTTGGGATGGTGTTCTTCGGCTTGTAAGCCTCCCCCTTTTTTTGCCATAATGATGGTCATTATGGCCAAACAGTTCTATTTTTATTTCAACAAACCAGAGGACATTTCTCCAAAAGTACGATCTTTGTCCCCATGTGCAGTTGCAAACCGAAGTCTGGGTTTTTTATGCCGGTTTTGGAGCAGTGGCTTCTTCCTTCCTGAGCGGCCTTTCAGGTTATAGAGATATAGGACTCGTTTTACTGTGGATATAGATACTTTTGTACCTGTTTCCTCAAGCATCTTCACAAGGTCCTTTGCTGTTGTTCTGGGATTGATTTGCATTTTTCACACCAAAGTACGTTCATTTCTAGGAAATGTCCCATGGAGTTTATACTTGCGTACTATTGTTTGTACATATGAACGTGGTACCTTCAGGTGTTTGGAAATTGCTCCCAAGAATGAACCAGACTCCGGATCCTTCAGAGTCTCCCTCCAGTCCGGATCCGCCAGAGTCTCCCTCCAGTCCGGATCCTTCAGAGTCTCCCTCCAGTCCTGATCTGCCAGAGTCTCCCTCCAGTCCGGATCCACCAGAGTCTCCCTCCAGTCCGGATCCGCCAGAGTCTCCCTCCAGTCCGGATCCGCCAGAGTCTCCCTCCAATCCAGAGTCGCCACTCACTCCAGACTCGACCATCAGTCCAGTGGCGTCCTCTAGTCTAGGCTAGGCTGTGGTCGGCGGTGAGGGTTCCCGCTCCAGCGACATTAAGTAAGTGTGACGAGTCAGAAGTGGAGCGGGGTCTACGTCCCGAGCCAGAAACCGCCACCTCGGAGTTATGCCCACCCAGACCCTCCCATATATGCTTAGGTGTGCGGCCGCGTGTTGCTCCTGTTGTCCAGGCTGTCTCTCTGATGAGGCTGAAATTGACAGAGCATCCAACGTTATCCTTTCATCGCGTTGACTGGCTGTAGCCATCTCTCCATGATTCTGAATCGATAGTTAAGTTGACTGGCTGTAGCCATCTGTCCATTGTTCTGAATCGATAGTTAAGTTGACTGTCTGTAGCCTGTCCATGGTTCTGAATCGATAGTTAAGTTGACTGTCTGTAGCCTGTCCATGGTTCTGAACCCATAGTTGCATTGACTGGCTGTAGCCTGTCCATGGTTCTGAATCGATACTTAAGTTGACTGTCTGTAGCCTGTCCATGGTTCTGAACCCATAGTTGCATTGACTGGCTGTAGCCTTCTGTCCATGGTTCTGAATCGAAAGTTACAGTGTGTGCTGTTTTAATGAGTACGTCTTGCGTTACCAGTGTACGGCTACCAGTGTACTGCTACCAGAGTATGTCTACCAGAGTACTGCTACCAGAGTACGGCTACCAGAGTACTGCTACCAGTGTACGGCTACCAGTGTATGGCTACCAGTGTATGGCTACCAGTGTACGGCTACCAGTGTACGGCTACCAGAGTACTGCTACCAGAGTACGGCTACCAGTGTATGGCTACCAGAGTACTGCTACCAGTGTACTGCTACCAGAGTACGGCTACCAGTGTACTGCTACCAGAGTACTGCTACCAGTGTACGGCTACCAGAGTACTGCTACCAGAGCACTGCTACCAGTGTACGGCTACCAGAGTACTGCTACCAGTGTACGGCTACCAGAGTACTGCTACCAGTGTACGGCTACCAGAGTACTGCTACCAGAGTACGGCTACCAGTGTACTGCTACCAGAGTACGGCTACCAGTGTACTGCTACCAGAGTATGTCTACCAGAGTACTGCTACCAGTGTACTGCTACCAGTGTACTGCTACCAGAGTACGGCTACCAGTGTACTGCTACCAGAGTATGTCTACCAGAGTACTGTTACCAGTGTACTGCTACCAGTGTATGGCTACCAGTGTACTGCTACCAGAGTATCTCTACCAGAGTACTGCTACCAGTGTACGGTTACCAGTGTACTGCTACCAGAGTATGTCTACCAGAGTACTGCTACCAGTGTACTGCTACCAGTGTATGGCTACCAGTGTACTGCTACCAGAGTATGTCTACCAGAGTACTGCTACCAGTGTACTGCTACCAGAGTACTGCTACCAGTGTACGGCTACCAGTGTATGGCTACCAGTGTTCTGCTACCAGTGTACGGCTACCAGTGTATGGCTACCAGTGTACTGCTACCAGAGTATGTCTTGCGTTACCAGTGTACTGCTACCAGTGTACTGCTACCAGTGTACGGCTACCAGTGTACTGCTACCAGTGTACGGCTACCAGTGTACGGCTACCAGTGTATGGCTACCAGTGTACTGCTACCAGTGTACTGCTACCAGAGTATGTCTTGCGTTACCAGTGTACTGCTACCAGTGTACGGCTACCAGTGTACTGCTACCAGTGTACGGCTACCAGTGTATGGCTACCAGTGTACTGCTACCAGTGTACTGCTACCAGTGTACGGCTACCAGTGTATGGCTACCAGTGTACTGCTACCAGAGTACTGCTACCAGTGTACGGCTACCAGTGTACTGCTACCAGAGTACTGCTACCAGTGTACGGCTACCAGTGTATGGCTACCAGTGTACTGCTACCAGAGTATGTCTTGCGTTACCAGTGTACTGCTACCAGTGTACGGCTACCAGTGTATGGCTACCAGTGTACTGCTACCAGAGTACGGCTACCAGAGTACGGCTACCAGAGTACGGCTACCAGAGTACGGCTACCAGAGTACGGCTACCAGAGTACGGCTACCAGAGTACGGTTACGTTTCAGAACAGTAGTAGGACCTATCTACCTTGTATTATTAGGGCTCTAAAGCGATTGGTTGTGGCATCCTCTGTGTGTGTGTGTGTGTGTGTGTGTGTGTGTGTGTGTGTGTGTGTGTGTGTGTGTGTGTTGCATGCATGCATGCATTTATGTGTTTGTATCTTCTTACTGGGAACTTTCGTAGGTCGGGGTGTTTGTCTGTGTTGTCAGCAGGGGGCGCTCCTCTCCTACAGAGTCGATGGTGAACCCACAGACAGAGGTACCACACTGACTTAGGACTGGGAACGATGTTTGAAGGGAGGGGGCAGAGTACCACCCTCGTCAAAATAACTCATCCATAACTTGGTCCGGGCAAACTTCCACTCTATATCTGCATGGTCCTGGAGGAGAGAGAGGGGATGAGGGGAGAAGTAGGAGAGAGCGAGGGGGATGGGGGGGAGAAGTAGGAGAGAGATAGGCGGAGATGTGGGAGAGAGAGAGGGGGATGAGGGGGAGATGTGGGAGAGCAAGAAGGGGATGAGGGGAAGATGTGGGTGAGAGAGAGGGGGATGAGGGGAGAAGTAGGAGAGAGAGAGGGGGATGAGGGGAGATGTAGGAGAGAGAGGGGGGATGAGGGGAGAAGTAGGAGAGAGAGAGGGGGATGAGGGGAGATGTAGGAGAGAGAGAGGGAGATGAGGGGGAGATGTGGGAGAGAGAGGGAGATGAGGGGGAGAAGTAGGAGAGATTTAGGGGGAGATGTGGGAGAGAGAGAGGGGGATGAGGGGAGAAGTAGGAGAGAGAGAAGGAGATGAGGGGGAGATGAGGGAGAGAGAGAAGGGGATGAGGGGAGAAGTAGGAGAGAGAGAGGGGGATGAGGGGGATGAGGGGGAGAGAGGGAGGGGGATGAGGGGGAGATGTGGAAGAGAGAGTTGGGGATGAGGGGGAGAAGTTGGAGAGAGGGAGGAGAATAAATGATTTGGTCAATCAGTCCAGGACACTTTGACACTGAGATAATATAATGGAACTCATCAGCACTGAGATAATACAATGGAACTCACTGAGATAATACAATGGCACTCATCAGCACTGAGATAATACAATGGAACTCACTGAGATAATACAATGGTACTCACTGAGATAATACAATGGAACTCATCAGCACTGAGATAATATAATGGAACTCACTGAGATAATATAATGGAACTCATCAGCACTGAGATAATACAATGGAACTCACTGAGATAATACAATGGAACTCACTGAGATAATACAATGGCACTCATCAGCACTGAGATAATACAATGGAACTCACTGAGATAATACAATGGTACTCACTGAGATAATACAATGGAACTCATCAGCACTGATATAATATAATGGAACTCACTGAGATAATATAATGGAACTCATCAGCACTGAGATAATACAATGGAACTCACTGAGATAATACAATGGAACTCCCTGAGATAATATAATGGAACTCATCAGCACTGAGATAATACAATGGAACTCACTGAGATAATACAATGGAACTCATCAGCACTGAGATAATATAATGGAACTCATCAGCACTGAGATAATATAATGGAACTCACTGAGATAATATAATGGAACTCATCAGCACTGAGATAATACAATGGAACTCACTGAGATAATACAATGGAACTCATCAGCACTGAGATAATATAATGGAACTCATCAGCACTGAGATAATATAATGGAACTCATCAGCACTGAGATAATATAATGGAACTCATCAGCACTGAGATAATACAATGGAACTCATCAGCACTGAGATAATATAATGGAACTCATCAGCACTGAGATAATATAATGGAACTCACTGAGATAATACAATGGAACTCATCAGCACTGAGATAATATAATGGAACTCATCAGCACTGAGATAATACAATGGAACTCACTGAGATAATATAATGGAAACTCATCAGCACTGAGATAATGTAATGGAACTCACTGAGATAATATAATGGAACTCACTGAGATAATACAATGGAACTCATCAGCACTGAGATAATACAATGGAACTCATCAGCACTGAGATAATATAATGGAACTCACTGAGATAATATAATGGAACTCACTGAGATAATACAATGGAACTCATCAGCACTGAGATAATATAATAGAACTCACTGAGATAATATAATGGAACTCATCAGCACTGAGATAATACAATGGAACTCATCAGCACTGAGATAATATAATGGAACTCATCAGCACTGAGATAATACAATGGAACTCATCAGCACTGAGATAATATAATGGAACTCATCAGCACTGAGATAATATAATGGAACTTATCAGCACTGAGATAATATAATGGAACTCATCAGCACTGAGATAATACAATAGAACTCACTGAGATAATATAATGGAACTCATCAACACTGAGATAATATAATGGAACTCACTGAGATAATATAATGGAACTCATCACACTGAGATAATATAATGGAACTCACTGAGATAATACAATGAAACTCACTGAGATAATACAATGAACTCACTGAGATAATACAATGGAACTCACTGAGATAATATAATGGAACTCACTGAGATAATATAATGGAACTCACTGAGATAATATAATGGACTCACTGAGATAATACAATGAAACTCACTGAGATAATACAATGGAACTCACTGAGATAATACAATGGAACTCATCAGCACTGAGATAATATAATGAAACTCATCAGCACTGAGATAATACAATGGAACTCACTGCGAAAATTCAATGGAACTCACTGAGATAATACAATGGAACTCACTGAGATAATACAATGGAACTCACTGAGATAATACAATGAAACTCACTGAGATAATACAATGGAACTCACTGAGATAATATAATGGAACTCACTGAGATAATACAATGGAACTCACTGAGAAAATACAATGGAACTCACTGAGATAATATAATGGAACTCATCAGCACTGAGATAATACAATGGAACTCACTGAGATAATACAATGGAACTCATCAGCACTGAGATAATATAATGGAACTCACTGAGATAATATAATGGAACTCATCAGCACTGAGATAATATAATGGAACTCACTGAGATAATATAATGGAACTCATCAGCACTGAGATAATACAATGGAACTCACTGAGATAATATAATGGAACTCACTGAGATAATACAATGGAACTCACTGAGATAATACAATGGAACTCACTGAGATAATACAATGGAACTCATCAGCACAGAGATAATACAATGGAACTCATCAGCACTGAGATAATATAATGGAACTCACTGAGATAATACAATGGAACTCATCAGCACTGAGATAATATAATGGAACTCACTGAGATAATACAATGGAACTCACTGAGATAATACAATGGAACTCACTGAGATAATACAATGGAACTCATCAGCACTGAGATAATACAATGGAAGTCACTGAGATAATACAATGGAACTCATCAGCACTGAGATAATATAATGGAACTCATCAAACTGAGATAATATAATGGAACTCACTGAGATAATACAATGGAACTCATCAGCACTGAGATAATACAATGGAACTCACCCGCACTGAGATAATACAATGGAACTCATCAGCACTGAGATAATACAATGGAACTCACTGAGATAATACAATGAAACTCACCTAGATAATACAATGGAACTCACTGAGATAATACAATGGAACTCACTGAGATAATACAATGGAACTCACTGAGATAATACAATGGAACTCATCAGCACTGAGATAATACAATGGAACTCACTGAGAAAATACAATGGAACTCACTGAGATAATACAATGGAACTCACTGAGATAATACAATGGAACTCACTGAGATAATACAATGAAACTCACTGAGATAATACAATGGAACTCACTGAGATAATATAATGGAACTCACTGAGATAATACAATGGAACTCATCAGCACTGAGATAATACAATGGAAGTCACTGAGATAATACAATGGAACTCATCAGCACTGAGATAATATAATGGAACTCATCAAAACTGAGATAATATAATGGAACTCACTGAGATAATACAATGGAACTCATCAGCACTGAGATAATACAATGGAACTCACCCGCACTGAGATAATACAATGGAACTCATCAGCACTGAGATAATACAATGGAACTCACTGAGATAATACAATGAAACTCACCTAGATAATACAATGGAACTCACTGAGATAATACAATGGAACTCACTGAGATAATACAATGGAACTCACTGAGATAATACAATGGAACTCATCAGCACTGAGATAATACAATGGAACTCACTGAGAAAATACAATGGAACTCACTGAGATAATACAATGGAACTCACTGAGATAATACAATGGAACTCACTGAGATAATACAATGAAACTCACTGAGATAATACAATGGAACTCACTGAGATAATATAATGGAACTCACTGAGATAATACAATGGAACTCATCAGCACTGAGATAATACAATGGAACTCACTGAGATAATACAATGGAACTCATCAGCACTGAGATAATATAATGGAACTCACTGAGATAATATAATGGAACTCATCAGCACTGAGATAATATAATGGAACTCATCAGCACTGAGATAATACAATGGAACTCACTGAGATAATACAATGGAACTCATCAGCACTGAGATAATATAATGGAACTCACTGAGATAATATAATGGAACTCATCAGCACTGAGATAATACAATGGAACTCACTGAGATAATACAATGGAACTCATCAGCACTGAGATAATATAATGGAACTCATCAGCACTGAGATAATACAATGGAACTCACTGAGATAATACAATGGAACTCATCAGCACTGAGATAATATAATGGAACTCACTGAGATAATATAATGGAACTCATCAGCACTGAGATAATACAATGGAACTCACTGAGATAATACAATGGAACTCATCAGCACTGAGATAATACAATGGAACTCACTGAGATAATATAATGGAACTCACTGAGATAATACAATGGAACTCACTGAGATAATACAATGGAACTCACTGAGATAATACAATGAAACTCACTGAGATAATACAATGGAACTCACTGAGATAATATAATGGAACTCACTGAGATAATACAATGGAACTCATCAGCACTGAGATAATACAATGGAACTCACTGAGATAATACAATGGAACTCATCAGCACTGAGATAATATAATGGAACTCACTGAGATAATATAATGGAACTCATCAGCACTGAGATAATATAATGGAACTCATCAGCACTGAGATAATACAATGGAACTCACTGAGATAATACAATGGAACTCATCAGCACTGAGATAATATAATGGAACTCACTGAGATAATATAATGGAACTCATCAGCACTGAGATAATACAATGGAACTCACTGAGATAATACAATGGAACTCATCAGCACTGAGATAATATAATGGAACTCATCAGCACTGAGATAATACAATGGAACTCACTGAGATAATACAATGGAACTCATCAGCACTGAGATAATATAATGGAACTCACTGAGATAATATAATGGAACTCATCAGCACTGAGATAATACAATGGAACTCACTGAGATAATACAATGGAACTCATCAGCACTGAGATAATACAATGGAACTCACTGAGATAATATAATGGAACTCACTGAGATAATACAATGGAACTCACTGAGATAATACAATGGAACTCATCAGCACTGAGATAATACAATGGAACTCATCAGCACTGAGATAATATAATGGAACTCACTGAGATAATACAATGGAACTCATCAGCACTGAGATAATATAATGGAACTCACTGAGATAATACAATGGAACTCACTGAGATAATACAATGGAACTCACTGAGATAATACAATGGAACTCATCAGCACTGAGATAATACAATGGAAGTCACTGAGATAATACAATGGAACTCATCAGCACTGAGATAATATAATGGAACTCATCAAAACTGAGATAATATAATGGAACTCACTGAGATAATACAATGGAACTCATCAGCACTGAGATAATACAATGGAACTCATCAGCACAGAGATAATACAATGGAACTCACTGAGATAATATAATGGAACTCATCAGCACTGAGATAATACAATGGAACTCACTGAGATAATACAATGGAACTCTCTCAGATAATACAATTGAACTCATCAGCACTGAGATAATATAATGGAACTCACTGAGATAATATAATGGAACTCATCAGCACTGAGATAATACAATGGAACTCACTGAGATAATACAATGGAACTCATCAGCACTGAGATAATATAATGGAACTCATCAGCACTGAGATAATATAATGGAACTCACTGAGATAATATAATGGAACTCATCAGCACTGAGATAATACAATGGAACTCACTGAGATAATACAATGGAACTCATCAGCACTGAGATAATACAATGGAACTGACTGAGATAATATAATGGAACTCACTGAGATAATACAATGGAACTCACTGAGATAATACAATGGAACTCATCAGCACTGAGATAATACAATGGAACTCATCAGCACTCAGATAATATAATGGAACTCACTGAGATAATACAATGGAACTCATCAGCACTGAGATAATATAATGGAACTCACTGAGATAATACAATGGAACTCACTGAGATAATACAATGGAACTCACTGAGATAATACAATGGAACTCATCAGCACTGAGATAATACAATGGAACTCACTGAGATAATACAATGGAACTCATCAGAACTGAGATAATATAATGGAACTCATCAAAACTGAGATAATATAATGGAACTCACTGAGATAATACAATGGAACTCATCAGCACTGAGATAATACAATGGAACTCACCAGCACTGAGATAATACAATGGAACTCATCAGCACTGAGATAATACAATGGAACTCACTGAGATAATATAATGGAACTCATCAGCACTGAGATAATACAATGGAACTCACTGAGATAATACAATGGAACTCTCTCAAATAATACAATGGAACTCATCAGCACTGAGATAATACAATGGAACTCACTGAGATAATACAATGGAACGCTCTCATATAATACAATGGAACTCATCAGCACTGAGATAATACAATGGAACTCATCAGCACTGAGATAATATAATGGAACTCACTGAGATAATATAATGGAACTCACTGAGATAATACAATGGAACTCTCTCAGATAATACAATGTAACTCTCTCAGATAATACAATGTAACTCACTGAGATAATACAATGAAACTCACTGAGATAATACAATGGAACTCATCAGCACTGAGATAATACAATGAAACTCACTGAGATAATACAATGGAACTCACTGAGATAATACAATGGAACTCATCAGCCCTGAGATAATATAATGGACCTCATCAGCACTGAGATAATATAATGGAACTCACTGAGATAATATAATGGAACTCATCAGCACTGAGATAATATAATGGAACTCATCAGCACTGAGATAATATAATGGAACTCACTGAGATAATACAATGGAACTCATCAGCACTGAGATAATATAATGGAACTCATCAGCACTGAGATAATATAATGGAACTCACTGAGATAATATAATGGAACTCATCAGCACTGAGATAATACAATGGAACCCACTGAGATAATACAATGGAACTCATCAGCACTGAGATAATACAATGGAACTCACTGAGATAATACAATGGAACTCACTGAGATAATACAATGGAACTCATCAGCACTGAGATAATACAATGGAACTCACTGAGATAATACAATTGTACTCATCAGCACTGAGATAATATAATGGAACTCATCAAAACTGAGATAATATAATGGAACTCACTAAGATAATACAATGGAACTCATCAGCACTGAGATAATTCAATGGAACTCATCAGCACTGAGATAATACAATGGAACTAATCAGCACTGAGATAATACAATGGAACTCACTGAGATAATACAATGGAACTCATCAGCACTGAGATAATACAATGGAACTCATCAGCACTGAGATAATATAATGGAACTCACTGAGATAATATAATGAACTCACTGAGATAATACAATGGAACTCACTGAGATAATACAATGGAACTCACTGAGATAATACAATGGAACTCACTGAGATAATACAATGGAACTCACTGAGATAATACAATGGAACTCACTGAGATAATACAATGGAACTCACTGAGATAATACAATGGAACTCACTGAGATATTACAATGGAACTCACTGAGATAATACAATGGAACTCACTGAGATAATACAATGGAACTCACTGAGATAATACAATGAAACTCATCAGCACTGAGATAATTCAATGGAACTCACTGAGATAATATAGTGGAACTCACTGAGATAATACAATGGAACTCACTGAGATAATACAATGGAACTCACTGAGATAATACATTGGAACTCACTGAGATAATACAATGGAACTCACTGAGATAATACAATGAAACTCACTGAGATAATACAATGGAACTCACTGAGATAATACAATGAAACTCACTGAGATAATACAATGGAACTCACTGAGATAATACAATGAAACTCACTGAGATAATACAATGGAACTCAATGAGATAATACAATGGAACTCACTGAGATAATACAATGGAACTCACTGAGATAATACAATGGAACTCACTGAGATAATACAATGAAACTCACCTAGATAATACAATGGAACTCACTGAGATAATACAATGGAACTCACTGAGATAATACAATGGAACTCACTGAGATAATACAATGGAACTCATCAGCACTGAGATAATATAATGAAACTCATCAGCAGTGAGATAATACAATGGAACTCACTGAGATAATACAATGGAACTCACTGAGATAATACAATGGAACTCACTGAGATAATACAATGGAACTCATCAGCACTGAGATAATATAATGAAACTCATCAGCACTGAGATAATACAATGGAACTCACTGAGAAAATACAATGGAACTCACTGAGATAATACAATGGAACTCACTGAGATAATACAATGGAACTCACTGAGATAATACAATGAAACTCACTGAGATAATACAATGGAACTCACTGAGATAATATAATGGAACTCACTGAGATAATACAATGGAACTCACTGAGATAATATAATGGAACTCATCAGCACTGAGATAATACAATGGAACTCACTGAGATAATACAATGGAACTCATCAGCACTGAGATAATATAGTGGAACTCACTGAGATAATACAATGGAACTCACTGAGATAATACAATGGAACTCACTGAGATAATACATTGGAACTCACTGAGATAATACAATGGAACTCACTGAGATAATACAATGAAACTCACTGAGATAATACAATGGAACTCACTGAGATAATACAATGAAACTCACTGAGATAATACAATGGAACTCACTGAGATAATACAATGAAACTCACTGAGATAATACAATGGAACTCAATGAGATAATACAATGGAACTCACTGAGATAATACAATGGAACTCACTGAGATAATACAATGGAACTCACTGAGATAATACAATGAAACTCACCTAGATAATACAATGGAACTCACTGAGATAATACAATGGAACTCACTGAGATAATACAATGGAACTCACTGAGATAATACAATGGAACTCATCAGCACTGAGATAATATAATGAAACTCATCAGCAGTGAGATAATACAATGGAACTCACTGAGATAATACAATGGAACTCACTGAGATAATACAATGGAACTCACTGAGATAATACAATGGAACTCATCAGCACTGAGATAATATAATGAAACTCATCAGCACTGAGATAATACAATGGAACTCACTGAGAAAATACAATGGAACTCACTGAGATAATACAATGGAACTCACTGAGATAATACAATGGAACTCACTGAGATAATACAATGAAACTCACTGAGATAATACAATGGAACTCACTGAGATAATATAATGGAACTCACTGAGATAATACAATGGAACTCACTGAGAAAATACAATGGAACTCACTGAGATAATATAATGGAACTCATCAGCACTGAGATAATACAATGGAACTCACTGAGATAATACAATGGAACTCATCAGCACTGAGATAATATAGTGGAACTCACTGAGATAATACAATGGAACTCACTGAGATAATACAATGGAACTCACTGAGATAATACATTGGAACTCACTGAGATAATACAATGGAACTCACTGAGATAATACAATGAAACTCACTGAGATAATACAATGGAACTCACTGAGATAATACAATGAAACTCACTGAGATAATACAATGGAACTCACTGAGATAATACAATGAAACTCACTGAGATAATACAATGGAACTCAATGAGATAATACAATGGAACTCACTGAGATAATACAATGGAACTCACTGAGATAATACAATGGAACTCACTGAGATAATACAATGAAACTCACCTAGATAATACAATGGAACTCACTGAGATAATACAATGGAACTCACTGAGATAATACAATGGAACTCACTGAGATAATATAATGAAACTCATCAGCAGTGAGATAATACAATGGAACTCACTGAGATAATACAATGGAACTCACTGAGATAATACAATGGAACTCACTGAGATAATACAATGGAACTCATCAGCACTGAGATAATATAATGAAACTCATCAGCACTGAGATAATACAATGGAACTCACTGAGAAAATACAATGGAACTCACTGAGATAATACAATGGAACTCACTGAGATAATACAATGAAACTCACTGAGATAATACAATGGAACTCACTGAGATAATACAATGGAACTCACTGAGATAATACAATGAAACTCACTGAGATAATACAATGGAACTCACTGAGATAATATAATGGAACTCACTGAGATAATACAATGGAACTCACTGAGAAAATACAATGGAACTCACTGAGATAATATAATGGAACTCATCAGCACTGAGATAATACAATGGAACTCACTGAGATAATACAATGGAACTCATCAGCACTGAGATAATATAATGGAACTCACTGAGATAATATAATGGAACTCATCAGCACTGAGATAATATAATGGAACTCATCAGCACTGAGATAATATAATGGAACTCACTGAGATAATATAATGGAACTCATAAGCACTGAGATAATACAATGGAACTCACTGAGATAATATAATGGAACTCACTGAGATAATACAATGGAACTCACTGAGATAATACAATGGAACTCACTGAGATAATACAATGGAACTCATCAGCACAGAGATAATACAATGGAACTCATCAGCACTGAGATAATATAATGGAACTCACTGAGATAATACAATGGAACTCATCAGCACTGAGATAATATAATGGAACTCACTGAGATAATACAATGGAACTCACTGAGATAATACAATGGAACTCACTGAGATAATACAATGGAACTCATCAGCACTGAGATAATACAATGGAAGTCACTGAGATAATACAATGGAACTCATCAGCACTGAGATAATATAATGGAACTCATCAAAACTGAGATAATATAATGGAACTCACTGAGATAATACAATGGAACTCATCAGCACTGAGATAATACAATGGAACTCACTGAGATAATACAATGGAACTCACTGAGATAATACAATGGAACTCATCAGCACTGAGATAATACAATGGAACTCATCAGCACTGAGATAATATAATGGAACTCACTGAGATAATATAATGGAACTCATCAGCACTGAGATAATACAATGGAACTCACTGAGATAATACAATGGAACTCATCAGCACTGAGATAATACAATGGAACTGACTGAGATAATATAATGGAACTCACTGAGATAATACAATGGAACTCACTGAGATAATATAATGGAACTCATCAGCACTGAGATAATACAATGGAACTCACTGAGATAATACAATGGAACTCATCAGCACTGAGATAATATAATGGAACTCATCAGCACTGAGATAATATAATGGAACTCACTGAGATAATATAATGGAACTCATCAGCACTGAGATAATACAATGGAACTCACTGAGATAATACAATGGAACTCATCAGCACTGAGATAATACAATGGAACTGACTGAGATAATATAATGGAACTCACTGAGATAATACAATGGAACTCACTGAGATAATACAATGGAACTCATCAGCACTGAGATAATACAATGGAACTCATCAGCACTCAGATAATATAATGGAACTCACTGAGATAATACAATGGAACTCATCAGCACTGAGATAATATAATGGAACTCACTGAGATAATACAATGGAACTCACTGAGATAATACATTGGAACTCACTGAGATAATACAATGGAACTCATCAGCACTGAGATAATACAATGGAACTCACTGAGATAATACAATGGAACTCATCAGCACTGAGATAATATAATGGAACTCATCAAAACTGAGATAATATAATGGAACTCACTGAGATAATACAATGGAACTCATCAGCACTGAGATAATACAATGGAACTCATCAGCACTGAGATAATACAATGGAACTCATCAGCACTGAGATAATACAATGGAACTCACTGAGATAATATAATGGAACTCATCAGCACTGAGATAATACAATGGAACTCACTGAGATAATACAATGGAACTCTCTCAGATAATACAATGGAACTCATCAGCACTGAGATAATACAATGGAACTCACTGAGATAATACAATGGAACTCTCTCATATAATACAATGGAACTCATCAGCACTGAGATAATACAAAGGAACTCATCAGCACTGAGATAATATAATGGAACTCACTGAGATAATATAATGGAACTCACTGAGATAATACAATGGAACTCTCTCAGATAATACAATGTAACTCTCTCAGATAATACAATGTAACTCACTGAGATAATACAATGAAACTCACTGAGATAATACAATGGAACTCATCAGCACTGAGATAATACAATGGAACTCACTGAGATAATACAATGGAACTCATCAGCCCTGAGATAATACAATGGACCTCATCAGCACTGAGATAATATAATGGAACTCACTGAGATAATATAATGGAACTCATCAGCACTGAGATAATATAATGGAACTCATCAGCACTGAGATAATATAATGGAACTCACTGAGATAATACATTGGAACTCATCAGCACTGAGATAATATAATGGAACTCATCAGCACTGAGATAATATAATGGAACTCACTGAGATAATACAATGGAACTCATCAGCACTGAGATAATACAATGGAACTGACTGAGATAATATAATGGAACTCACTGAGATAATACAATGGAACTCACTGAGATAATACAATGGAACTCATCAGCACTGAGATAATACAATGGAACTCATCAGCACTCAGATAATATAATGGAACTCACTGAGATAATACAATGGAACTCATCAGCACTGAGATAATATAATGGAACTCACTGAGATAATACAATGGAACTCACTGAGATAATACATTGGAACTCACTGAGATAATACAATGGAACTCATCAGCACTGAGATAATACAATGGAACTCACTGAGATAATACAATGGAACTCATCAGCACTGAGATAATATAATGGAACTCATCAAAACTGAGATAATATAATGGAACTCACTGAGATAATACAATGGAACTCATCAGCACTGAGATAATACAATGGAACTCATCAGCACTGAGATAATACAATGGAACTCATCAGCACTGAGATAATACAATGGAACTCACTGAGATAATATAATGGAACTCATCAGCACTGAGATAATACAATGGAACTCACTGAGATAATACAATGGAACTCTCTCAGATAATACAATGGAACTCATCAGCACTGAGATAATACAATGGAACTCACTGAGATAATACAATGGAACTCTCTCATATAATACAATGGAACTCATCAGCACTGAGATAATACAAAGGAACTCATCAGCACTGAGATAATATAATGGAACTCACTGAGATAATATAATGGAACTCACTGAGATAATACAATGGAACTCTCTCAGATAATACAATGTAACTCTCTCAGATAATACAATGTAACTCACTGAGATAATACAATGAAACTCACTGAGATAATACAATGGAACTCATCAGCACTGAGATAATACAATGGAACTCACTGAGATAATACAATGGAACTCATCAGCCCTGAGATAATACAATGGACCTCATCAGCACTGAGATAATATAATGGAACTCACTGAGATAATATAATGGAACTCATCAGCACTGAGATAATATAATGGAACTCATCAGCACTGAGATAATATAATGGAACTCACTGAGATAATACATTGGAACTCATCAGCACTGAGATAATATAATGGAACTCATCAGCACTGAGATAATATAATGGAACTCACTGAGATAATATAATGGAACTCATCAGCACTGAGATAATACAATGGAACCCACTGAGATAATACAATGGAACTCATCAGCACTGAGATAATACAATGGAACTCACTGAGATAATACAATGGAACTCACTGAGATAATACAATGGAACTCATCAGCACTGAGATAATACAATGGAACTCACTGAGATAATACAATTGTACTCATCAGCACTGAGATAATATAATGGAACTCATCAAAACTGAGATAATATAATGGAACTCACTAAGATAATACAATGGAACTCATCAGCACTGAGATAATACAATGGAACTCATCAGCACTGAGATAATACAATGAAACTCACTGAGATAATACAATGGA
Source organism: Oncorhynchus kisutch (assembly GCF_002021735.2). Taxonomy (NCBI): domain Eukaryota; kingdom Metazoa; phylum Chordata; class Actinopteri; order Salmoniformes; family Salmonidae; genus Oncorhynchus; species Oncorhynchus kisutch. The sequence goes on from NC_034182.2 coordinate 46,438,290, forward strand.
ACTCACTGAGATAATACAATGGAACTCATCAGCCCTGAGATAATATAATGGACCTCATCAGCACTGAGATAATATAATGGAACTCACTGAGATAATATAATGGAACTCATCAGCACTGAGATAATATAATGGAACTCATCAGCACTGAGATAATATAATGGAACTCACTGAGATAATACAATGGAACTCATCAGCACTGAGATAATATAATGGAACTCATCAGCACTGAGATAATATAATGGAACTCACTGAGATAATATAATGGAACTCATCAGCACTGAGATAATACAATGGAACCCACTGAGATAATACAATGGAACTCATCAGCACTGAGATAATACAATGGAACTCACTGAGATAATACAATGGAACTCACTGAGATAATACAATGGAACTCATCAGCACTGAGATAATACAATGGAACTCACTGAGATAATACAATTGTACTCATCAGCACTGAGATAATATAATGGAACTCATCAAAACTGAGATAATATAATGGAACTCACTAAGATAATACAATGGAACTCATCAGCACTGAGATAATTCAATGGAACTCATCAGCACTGAGATAATACAATGGAACTAATCAGCACTGAGATAATACAATGGAACTCACTGAGATAATACAATGGAACTCTCTCAGATAATACAATGGAACTCTCTCATATAATACAATGGAACTCATCAGCACTGAGATAATACAATGGAACTCATCAGCACTGAGATAATATAATGGAACTCACTGAGATAATATAATGGAACTCACTGAGATAATACAATGTAACTCTCTCAGATAATACAATGTAACTCTCTCAGATAATACAATGTAACTCACTGAGATAATACAATGGAACTCACTGAGATAATACAATGGAACTCATCAGCCCTGAGATAATATAATGGACCTCATCAGCACTGAGATAATATAATGGAACTCACTGAGATAATATAATGGAACTCATCAGCACTGAGATAATATAATGGAACTCATCAGCACTGAGATAATATAATGGAACTCACTGAGATAATACAATGGAACTCATCAGCACTGAGATAATATAATGGAACTCATCAGCACTGAGATAATATAATGGAACTCACTGAGATAATATAATGGAACTCATCAGCACTGAGATAATACAATGGAACCCACTGAGATAATACAATGGAACTCATCAGCACTGAGATAATACAATGGAACTCACTGAGATAATACAATGGAACTCACTGAGATAATACAATGGAACTCATCAGCACTGAGATAATACAATGGAACTCACTGAGATAATACAATTGTACTCATCAGCACTGAGATAATATAATGGAACTCATCAAAACTGAGATAATATAATGGAACTCACTAAGATAATACAATGGAACTCATCAGCACTGAGATAATTCAATGGAACTCATCAGCACTGAGATAATACAATGGAACTAATCAGCACTGAGATAATACAATGGAACTCACTGAGATAATACAATGGAACTCACTGAGATAATACAATGGAACTCATCAGCACTGAGATAATACAATGGAACTCACTGAGATAATACAATGGAACTCACTGAGATAATACAATGGAACTCATCAGCACTGAGATAATACAATGGAACTCACTGAGATAATACAATTGTACTCATCAGCACTGAGATAATATAATGGAACTCATCAAAACTGAGATAATATAATGGAACTCACTAAGATAATACAATGGAACTCATCAGCACTGAGATAATACAATGGAACTCACTGAGATAATACAATGGAACTCACTGAGATAATACAATGGAACTCATCAGCACTGAGATAATACAATGGAACTCACTGAGATAATACAATTGTACTCATCAGCACTGAGATAATATAATGGAACTCATCAAAACTGAGATAATATAATGGAACTCACTAAGATAATACAATGGAACTCATCAGCACTGAGATAATTCAATGGAACTCATCAGCACTGAGATAATACAATGGAACTAATCAGCACTGAGATAATACAATGGAACTCACTGAGATAATACAATGGAACTCTCTCAGATAATACAATGGAACTCTCTCATATAATACAATGGAACTCATCAGCACTGAGATAATACAATGGAACTCATCAGCACTGAGATAATATAATGGAACTCACTGAGATAATATAATGGAACTCACTGAGATAATACAATGTAACTCTCTCAGATAATACAATGTAACTCTCTCAGATAATACAATGTAACTCACTGAGATAATACAATGGAACTCACTGAGATAATACAATGGAACTCATCAGCCCTGAGATAATATAATGGACCTCATCAGCACTGAGATAATATAATGGAACTCACTGAGATAATATAATGGAACTCATCAGCACTGAGATAATATAATGGAACTCATCAGCACTGAGATAATATAATGGAACTCACTGAGATAATACAATGGAACTCATCAGCACTGAGATAATATAATGGAACTCATCAGCACTGAGATAATATAATGGAACTCACTGAGATAATATAATGGAACTCATCAGCACTGAGATAATACAATGGAACCCACTGAGATAATACAATGGAACTCATCAGCACTGAGATAATACAATGGAACTCACTGAGATAATACAATGGAACTCACTGAGATAATACAATGGAACTCATCAGCACTGAGATAATACAATGGAACTCACTGAGATAATACAATTGTACTCATCAGCACTGAGATAATATAATGGAACTCATCAAAACTGAGATAATATAATGGAACTCACTAAGATAATACAATGGAACTCATCAGCACTGAGATAATTCAATGGAACTCATCAGCACTGAGATAATACAATGGAACTAATCAGCACTGAGATAATACAATGGAACTCACTGAGATAATACAATGGAACTCTCTCAGATAATACAATGGAACTCATCAGCACTGAGATAATACAATGGAACTCATCAGCACTGAGATAATATAATGGAACTCACTGAGATAATATAATGGAACTCACTGAGATAATATAATGGAACTCATCAGCACTGAGATAATATAATGGAACTCATCAGCACTGAGATAATATAATGGAACTCACTGAGATAATACAATGGAACTCATCAGCACTGAGATAATATAATGGAACTCATCAGCACTGAGATAATATAATGGAACTCACTGAGATAATATAATGGAACTCATCAGCACTGAGATAATACAATGGAACCCACTGAGATAATACAATGGAACTCATCAGCACTGAGATAATACAATGGAACTCACTGAGATAATACAATGGAACTCACTGAGATAATACAATGGAACTCATCAGCACTGAGATAATACAATGGAACTCACTGAGATAATACAATTGTACTCATCAGCACTGAGATAATATAATGGAACTCATCAAAACTGAGATAATATAATGGAACTCACTAAGATAATACAATGGAACTCATCAGCACTGAGATAATTCAATGGAACTCATCAGCACTGAGATAATACAATGGAACTAATCAGCACTGAGATAATACAATGGAACTCACTGAGATAATACAATGGAACTCTCTCAGATAATACAATGGAACTCATCAGCACTGAGATAATACAATGGAACTCATCAGCACTGAGATAATATAATGGAACTCACTGAGATAATATAATGGAACTCACTGAGATAATACAATGGAACTCACTGAGATAATGCAATGGAACTCACTGAGATAATACAATGGAACTCACTGAGATAATACAATGGAACTCACTGAGATAATACAATGGAACTCACTGAGATAATACAATGGAACTCACTGAGATATTACAATGGAACTCACTGAGATAATACAATGGAACTCACTGAGATAATACAATGGAACTCACTGAGATAATACAATGAAACTCATCAGCACTGAGATAATTCAATGGAACTCACTGAGATAATATAGTGGAACTCACTGAGATAATACAATGGAACTCACTGAGATAATACAATGGAACTCACTGAGATAATACATTGGAACTCACTGAGATAATACAATGGAACTCACTGAGATAATACAATGAAACTCACTGAGATAATACAATGGAACTCACTGAGATAATACAATGAAACTCACTGAGATAATACAATGGAACTCACTGAGATAATACAATGAAACTCACTGAGATAATACAATGGAACTCAATGAGATAATACAATGGAACTCACTGAGATAATACAATGGAACTCACTGAGATAATACAATGGAACTCACTGAGATAATACAATGAAACTCACCTAGATAATACAATGGAACTCACTGAGATAATACAATGGAACTCACTGAGATAATACAATGGAACTCACTGAGATAATACAATGGAACTCATCAGCACTGACATAATATAATGAAACTCATCAGCAGTGAGATAATACAATGGAACTCACTGAGATAATACAATGGAACTCACTGAGATAATACAATGGAACTCACTGAGATAATACAATGGAACTCATCAGCACTGAGATAATATAATGAAACTCATCAGCACTGAGATAATACAATGGAACTCACTGAGAAAATACAATGGAACTCACTGAGATAATACAATGGAACTCACTGAGATAATACAATGGAACTCACTGAGATAATACAATGAAACTCACTGAGATAATACAATGGAACTCACTGAGATAATATAATGGAACTCACTGAGATAATACAATGGAACTCACTGAGAAAATACAATGGAACTCACTGAGATAATATAATGGAACTCATCAGCACTGAGATAATACAATGGAACTCACTGAGATAATACAATGGAACTCATCAGCACTGAGATAATATAATGGAACTCACTGAGATAATATAATGGAACTCATCAGCACTGAGATAATATAATGGAACTCATCAGCACTGAGATAATATAATGGAACTCACTGAGATAATATAATGGAACTCACTGAGATAATACAATGGAACTCACTGAGATAATACAATGGAACTCACTGAGATAATACAATGGAACTCATCAGCACAGAGATAATACAATGGAACTCATCAGCACTGAGATAATATAATGGAACTCACTGAGATAATACAATGGAACTCATCAGCACTGAGATAATATAATGGAACTCACTGAGATAATACAATGGAACTCACTGAGATAATACAATGGAACTCACTGAGATAATACAATGGAACTCACTGAGATAATACAATGGAACTCATCAGCACAGAGATAATACAATGGAACTCATCAGCACTGAGATAATATAATGGAACTCACTGAGATAATACAATGGAACTCATCAGCACTGAGATAATATAATGGAACTCACTGAGATAATACAATGGAACTCACTGAGATAATACAATGGAACTCATCAGCACTGAGATAATACAATGGAAGTCACTGAGATAATACAATGGAACTCATCAGCACTGAGATAATATAATGGAACTCATCAAAACTGAGATAATATAATGGAACTCACTGAGATAATACAATGGAACTCATCAGCACTGAGATAATACAATGGAACTCACTGAGATAATACAATGGAACTCACTGAGATAATACAATGGAACTCATCAGCACTGAGATAATACAATGGAACTCATCAGCACTGAGATAATATAATGGAACTCACTGAGATAATACAATGGAACTCATCAGCACTGAGATAATATAATGGAACTCACTGAGATAATACAATGGAACTCACTGAGATAATACAATGGAACTCACTGAGATAATACAATGGAACTCATCAGCACTGAGATAATACAATGGAAGTCACTGAGATAATACAATGGAACTCATCAGCACTGAGATAATATAATGGAACTCATCAAAACTGAGATAATATAATGGAACTCACTGAGATAATACAATGGAACTCATCAGCACTGAGATAATATAATGAAACTCATCAGCACTGAGATAATACAATGGAACTCACTGAGAAAATACAATGGAACTCACTGAGATAATACAATGGAACTCACTGAGATAATACAATGGAACTCACTGAGATAATACAATGAAACTCACTGAGATAATACAATGGAACTCACTGAGATAATATAATGGAACTCACTGAGATAATACAATGGAACTCACTGAGAAAATACAATGGAACTCACTGAGATAATATAATGGAACTCATCAGCACTGAGATAATACAATGGAACTCACTGAGATAATACAATGGAACTCATCAGCACTGAGATAATATAATGGAACTCACTGAGATAATATAATGGAACTCATCAGCACTGAGATAATATAATGGAACTCATCAGCACTGAGATAATATAATGGAACTCACTGAGATAATAAAATGGAACTCATCAGCACTGAGATAATACAATGGAACTCACTGAGATAATACAATGGAACTCACTGAGATAATACAATGGAACTCATCAGCACTGAGATAATACAATGGAACTCACTGAGATAATACAATTGTACTCATCAGCACTGAGATAATATAATGGAACTCATCAAAACTGAGATAATATAATGGAACTCACTAAGATAATACAATGGAACTCATCAGCACTGAGATAATTCAATGGAACTAATCAGCACTGAGATAATACAATGGAACTCACTGAGATAATACAATGGAACTCTCTCAGATAATACAATGGAACTCATCAGCACTGAGATAATATAATGGAACTCACTGAGATAATACAATGGAACTCATCAGCACTGAGATAATATAATGGAACTCACTGAGATAATACAATGGAACTCACTGAGATAATACAATGGAACTCACTGAGATAATACAATGGAACTCATCAGCACTGAGATAATACAATGGAAGTCACTGAGATAATACAATGGAACTCATCAGCACTGAGATAATATAATGGAACTCATCAAAACTGAGATAATATAATGGAACTCACTGAGATAATACAATGGAACTCATCAGCACTGAGATAATATAATGAAACTCATCAGCACTGAGATAATACAATGGAACTCACTGAGAAAATACAATGGAACTCACTGAGATAATACAATGGAACTCACTGAGATAATACAATGGAACTCACTGAGATAATACAATGAAACTCACTGAGATAATACAATGGAACTCACTGAGATAATATAATGGAACTCACTGAGATAATACAATGGAACTCACTGAGAAAATACAATGGAACTCACTGAGATAATATAATGGAACTCATCAGCACTGAGATAATACAATGGAACTCACTGAGATAATACAATGGAACTCATCAGCACTGAGATAATATAATGGAACTCACTGAGATAATATAATGGAACTCATCAGCACTGAGATAATATAATGGAACTCATCAGCACTGAGATAATATAATGGAACTCACTGAGATAATAAAATGGAACTCATCAGCACTGAGATAATACAATGGAACTCACTGAGATAATACAATGGAACTCACTGAGATAATACAATGGAACTCATCAGCACTGAGATAATACAATGGAACTCACTGAGATAATACAATTGTACTCATCAGCACTGAGATAATATAATGGAACTCATCAAAACTGAGATAATATAATGGAACTCACTAAGATAATACAATGGAACTCATCAGCACTGAGATAATTCAATGGAACTAATCAGCACTGAGATAATACAATGGAACTCACTGAGATAATACAATGGAACTCTCTCAGATAATACAATGGAACTCATCAGCACTGAGATAATACAATGGAACTCATCAGCACTGAGATAATATAATGGAACTCACTGAGATAATACAATGGAACTCACTGAGATAATGCAATGGAACTCACTGAGATAATACAATGGAACTCACTGAGATAATACAATGGAACTCACTGAGATAATACAATGGAACTCACTGAGATAATACAATGGAACTCACTGAGATATTACAATGGAACTCACTGAGATAATACAATGGAACTCACTGAGATAATACAATGGAACTCACTGAGATAATACAATGAAACTCATCAGCACTGAGATAATTCAATGGAACTCACTGAGATAATATAGTGGAACTCACTGAGATAATACAATGGAACTCACTGAGATAATACAATGGAACTCACTGAGATAATACATTGGAACTCACTGAGATAATACAATGGAACTCACTGAGATAATACAATGAAACTCACTGAGATAATACAATGGAACTCACTGAGATAATACAATGAAACTCACTGAGATAATACAATGGAACTCACTGAGATAATACAATGAAACTCACTGAGATAATACAATGGAACTCAATGAGATAATACAATGGAACTCACTGAGATAATACAATGGAACTCACTGAGATAATACAATGGAACTCACTGAGATAATACAATGAAACTCACCTAGATAATACAATGGAACTCACTGAGATAATACAATGGAACTCACTGAGATAATACAATGGAACTCATCAGCACTGAGATAATATAATGAAACTCATCAGCACTGAGATAATACAATGGAACTCACTGAGAAAATACAATGGAACTCACTGAGATAATACAATGGAACTCACTGAGATAATACAATGGAACTCACTGAGATAATACAATGAAACTCACTGAGATAATACAATGGAACTCACTGAGATAATACAATGGAACTCATCAGCACTGAGATAATATAATGAAACTCATCAGCACTGAGATAATACAATGGAACTCACTGAGAAAATACAATGGAACTCACTGAGATAATACAATGGAACTCACTGAGATAATACAATGGAACTCACTGAGATAATACAATGAAACTCACTGAGATAATACAATGGAACTCACTGAGATAATATAATGGAACTCACTGAGATAATACAATGGAACTCACTGAGAAAATACAATGGAACTCACTGAGATAATATAATGGAACTCATCAGCACTGAGATAATACAATGGAACTCACTGAGATAATACAATGGAACTCATCAGCACTGAGATAATATAATGGAACTCACTGAGATAATATAATGGAACTCATCAGCACTGAGATAATATAATGGAACTCATCAGCACTGAGATAATATAATGGAACTCACTGAGATAATAAAATGGAACTCATCAGCACTGAGATAATATAATGGAACTCATCAGCACTGAGATAATATAATGGAACTCACTGAGATAATAAAATGGAACTCATCAGCACTGAGATAATACAATGGAACTCACTGAGATAATACAATGGAACTCACTGAGATAATACAATGGAACTCATCAGCACAGAGATAATACAATGGAACTCATCAGCACTGAGATAATATAATGGAACTCACTGAGATAATACAATGGAACTCATCAGCACTGAGATAATATAATGGAACTCACTGAGATAATACAATGGAACTCACTGAGATAATACAATGGAACTCACTGAGATAATACAATGGAACTCATCAGCACTGAGATAATACAATGGAAGTCACTGAGATAATACAATGGAACTCATCAGCACTGAGATAATATAATGGAACTCATCAAAACTGAGATAATATAATGGAACTCACTGAGATAATACAATGGAACTCATCAGCACTGAGATAATACAATGGAACTCACTGAGATAATACAATGGAACTCACTGAGATAATACAATGGAACTCATCAGCACTGAGATAATACAATGGAACTCATCAGCACTGAGATAATATAATGGAACTCACTGAGATAATACAATGGAACTCATCAGCACTGAGATAATATAATGGAACTCACTGAGATAATACAATGGAACTCACTGAGATAATACAATGGAACTCACTGAGATAATACAATGGAACTCATCAGCACTGAGATAATACAATGGAAGTCACTGAGATAATACAATGGAACTCATCAGCACTGAGATAATATAATGGAACTCATCAAAACTGAGATAATACAATGGAACTCACTGAGATAATACAATGGAACTCACTGAGATAATACAATGGAACTCATCAGCACTGAGATAATATAATGAAACTCATCAGCACTGAGATAATACAATGGAACTCACTGAGAAAATACAATGGAACTCACTGAGATAATACAATGGAACTCACTGAGATAATACAATGGAACTCACTGAGATAATACAATGAAACTCACTGAGATAATACAATGGAACTCACTGAGATAATATAATGGAACTCACTGAGATAATACAATGGAACTCACTGAGAAAATACAATGGAACTCACTGAGATAATATAATGGAACTCATCAGCACTGAGATAATACAATGGAACTCACTGAGATAATACAATGGAACTCATCAGCACTGAGATAATATAATGGAACTCACTGAGATAATATAATGGAACTCATCAGCACTGAGATAATACAATGGAACTCACTGAGATAATACAATGGAACTCATCAGCACTGAGATAATACAATGGAACTCACTGAGATAATACAATGGAACTCACTGAGATAATACAATGGAACTCATCAGCACTGAGATAATACAATGGAACTCATCAGCACTGAGATAATATAATGGAACTCACTGAGATAATACAATGGAACTCATCAGCACTGAGATAATATAATGGAACTCACTGAGATAATACAATGGAACTCACTGAGATAATACAATGGAACTCACTGAGATAATACAATGGAACTCATCAGCACTGAGATAATACAATGGAAGTCACTGAGATAAGACAATGGAACTCATCAGCACTGAGATAATATAATCGAACTCATCAAAACTGAGATAATATAATGGAACTCACTGAGATAATACAATGGAACTCATCAGCACTGAGATAATATAATGGAACTCATCAGCACTGAGATAATATAATGGAACTCACTGAGATAATATAATGGAACTCATCAGCACTGAGATAATACAATGGAACTCACTGAGATAATACAATGGAACTCATCAGCACTGAGATAATACAATGGAACTCACTGAGATAATACAATGGAACTCACTGAGATAATACAATGGAACTCATCAGCACTGAGATAATACAATGGAACTCATCAGCACTGAGATAATATAATGGAACTCACTGAGATAATACAATGAAACTCACTGAGATAATACAATGGAACTCACTGAGATAATACAATGGAACTCATCAGCACTGAGATAATATAATGAAACTCATCAGCACTGAGATAATACAATGGAACTCACTGAGAAAATACAATGGAACTCACTGAGATAATACAATGGAACTCACTGAGATAATACAATGGAACTCACTGAGATAATACAATGAAACTCACTGAGATAATACAATGGAACTCACTGAGATAATATAATGGAACTCACTGAGATAATACAATGGAACTCACTGAGAAAATACAATGGAACTCACTGAGATAATATAATGGAACTCATCAGCACTGAGATAATACAATGGAACTCACTGAGATAATACAATGGAACTCATCAGCACTGAGATAATATAATGGAACTCACTGAGATAATATAATGGAACTCATCAGCACTGAGATAATATAATGGAACTCATCAGCACTGAGATAATATAATGGAACTCACTGAGATAATAAAATGGAACTCATCAGCACTGAGATAATACAATGGAACTCGCTGAGATAATACAATGGAACTCACTGAGATAATACAATGGAACTCATCAGCACAGAGATAATACAATGGAACTCATCAGCACTGAGATAATATAATGGAACTCACTGAGATAATACAATGGAACTCATCAGCACTGAGATAATATAATGGAACTCACTGAGATAATACAATGGAACTCACTGAGATAATACAATGGAACTCACTGAGATAATACAATGGAACTCATCAGCACTGAGATAATACAATGGAAGTCACTGAGATAATACAATGGAACTCATCAGCACTGAGATAATATAATGGAACTCATCAAAACTGAGATAATATAATGGAACTCACTGAGATAATACAATGGAACTCATCAGCACTGAGATAATACAATGGAACTCACTGAGATAATACAATGGAACTCACTGAGATAATACAATGGAACTCATCAGCACTGAGATAATACAATGGAACTCATCAGCACTGAGATAATATAATGGAACTCACTGAGATAATACAATGGAACTCATCAGCACTGAGATAATATAATGGAACTCACTGAGATAATACAATGGAACTCACTGAGATAATACAATGGAACTCACTGAGATAATACAATGGAACTCATCAGCACTGAGATAATACAATGGAAGTCACTGAGATAATACAATGGAACTCATCAGCACTGAGATAATATAATGGAACTCATCAAAACTGAGATAATACAATGGAACTCACTGAGATAATACAATGGAACTCACTGAGATAATACAATGGAACTCATCAGCACTGAGATAATATAATGAAACTCATCAGCACTGAGATAATACAATGGAACTCACTGAGAAAATACAATGGAACTCACTGAGATAATACAATGGAACTCACTGAGATAATACAATGGAACTCACTGAGATAATACAATGAAACTCACTGAGATAATACAATGGAACTCACTGAGATAATATAATGGAACTCACTGAGATAATACAATGGAACTCACTGAGAAAATACAATGGAACTCACTGAGATAATATAATGGAACTCATCAGCACTGAGATAATACAATGGAACTCACTGAGATAATACAATGGAACTCATCAGCACTGAGATAATATAATGGAACTCACTGAGATAATATAATGGAACCCATCAGCACTGAGATAATACAATGGAACTCACTGAGATAATACAATGGAACTCATCAGCACTGAGATAATACAATGGAACTCACTGAGATAATACAATGGAACTCACTGAGATAATACAATGGAACTCATCAGCACTGAGATAATACAATGGAACTCATCAGCACTGAGATAATATAATGGAACTCACTGAGATAATACAATGGAACTCATCAGCACTGAGATAATATAATGGAACTCACTGAGATAATACAATGGAACTCACTGAGATAATACAATGGAACTCACTGAGATAATACAATGGAACTCATCAGCACTGAGATAATACAATGGAAGTCACTGAGATAAGACAATGGAACTCATCAGCACTGAGATAATATAATCGAACTCATCAAAACTGAGATAATATAATGGAACTCACTGAGATAATACAATGGAACTCATCAGCACTGAGATAATATAATGGAACTCATCAGCACTGAGATAATATAATGGAACTCACTGAGATAATATAATGGAACTCATCAGCACTGAGATAATACAATGGAACTCACTGAGATAATACAATGGAACTCATCAGCACTGAGATAATACAATGGAACTCACTGAGATAATACAATGGAACTCACTGAGATAATACAATGGAACTCATCAGCACTGAGATAATACAATGGAACTCATCAGCACTGAGATAATATAATGGAACTCACTGAGATAATACAATGGAACTCATCAGCACTGAGATAATATAATGGAACTCACTGAGATAATACAATGGAACTCACTGAGATAATACAATGGAACTCACTGAGATAATACAATGGAACTCATCAGCACTGAGATAATACAATGGAAGTCACTGAGATAAGACAATGGAACTCATCAGCACTGAGATAATATAATCGAACTCATCAAAACTGAGATAATATAATGGAACTCACTGAGATAATACAATGGAACTCATCAGCACTCAGATAATACAATGGAACTCATCAGCACTGAGATAATACAATGGAACTCACTGAGATAATATAATGGAACTCATCAGCACTGAGATAATACAATGGAACTCACTGAGATAATACAATGGAACTCTCTCAGATAATACAATTGAACTCATCAGCACTGAGATAATATAATGGAACTCACTGAGATAATATAATGGAACTCATCAGCACTGAGATAATACAATGGAACTCACTGAGATAATACAATGGAACTCATCAGCACTGAGATAATATAATGGAACTCATCAGCACTGAGATAATATAATGGAACTCACTGAGATAATATAATGGAACTCATCAGCACTGAGATAATACAATGGAACTCACTGAGATAATATAATGGAACTCACTGAGATAATACAATGGAACTCACTGAGATAATACAATGGAACTCATCAGCACTCAGATAATATAATGGAACTCACTGAGATACTACAATGGAACTCATCAGCACTGAGATAATATAATGGAACTCACTGAGATAATACAATGGAACTCACTGAGATAATACAATGGAACTCACTGAGATAATACAATGGAACTCATCAGCACTGAGATAATACAATGGAACTCATCAGCACTGAGATAATATAATGGAACTCATCAAAACTGAGATAATATAATGGAACTCACTGAGATAATACAATGGAACTCATCAGCACTGAGATAATATAATGGAACTCATCAGCACTGAGATAATATAATGGAACTCACTGAGATAATATAATGGAACTCATCAGCACTGAGATAATACAATGGAACTCACTGAGATAATACAATGGAACTCACTGAGATAATACAATGAAACTCACTGAGATAATACAATGGAACTCATCAGCACTGAGATAATACAATGGAACTCACTGAGATAATACAATGGAACTCATCAGCACTGAGATAATATAATGGAACTCACTGAGATAATACAATGGAACTCACTGAGATAATACAATGGAAGTCACTGAGATAATACAATGGAACTCATCAGCACTGAGATAATACAATGGAAGTCACTGAGATAATACAATGGAACTCATCAGCACTGAGATAATATAATGGAACTCATCAAAACTGAGATAATATAATGGAACTCACTGAGATAATACAATGGAACTCATCAGCACTGAGATAATACAATGGAACTCATCCGCGCTGAGATAATACAATGGAACTCATCAGCACTGAGATAATACAATGGACTCACTGAGATAATACAATGGAACTCACTGAGATAATACAATGGAACTCACTGAGATAATACAATGGAACTCACTGAGATAATACAATGAAAACTCACCTAGATAATACAATGGAACTCACTGAGATAATACAATGGAACTCACTGAGATAATACAATGGAACTCACTGAGATAATACAATGGAACTCACTGAGATAATACAATGGAACTCATCAGCACTGAGATAATATAATGAAACTCATCAGCACTGAGATAATACAATGGAACTCACTGAGAAATACAATGGAACTCACTGAGATAATACAATGGAACTCACTGAGATAATACAATGGAACTCACTGAGATAATACAATGAAACTCACTGAGATAATACAATGGAACTCACTGAGATAATATAATGGAACTCACTGAGATAATACAATGGAACTCACTGAGAAAATACAATGGAACTCACTGAGATAGTATAATGGAACTCATCAGCACTGAGATAATACAATGGAACTCACTGAGATAATACAATGGAACTCATCAGCACTGAGATAATATAATGGAACTCACTGAGATAATATAATGGAACTCATCAGCACTGAGATAATATAATGGAACTCATCAGCACTGAGATAATACAATGGAACTCACTGAGATAATACAATGGAACTCATCAGCACTGAGATAATATAATGGAACTCATCAGCACTGAGATAATATAATGGAACTCACTGAGATAATATAATGGAACTCATCAGCACTGAGATAATACAATGGAACTCACTGAGATAATACAATGGAACTCATCAGCACTGAGATAATACAATGGAACTCACTGAGATAATACAATGGAACTCACTGAGATAATACAATGGAACTCATCAGCACTGAGATAATACAATGGAACTCATCAGCACTGAGATAATATAATGGAACTCACTGAGATAATACAATGGAACTCATCAGCACTGAGATAATATAATGGAACTCACTGAGATAATACAATGGAACTCACTGAGATAATACAATGGAACTCACTGAGATAATACAATGGAACTCATCAGCACTGAGATAATACAATGGAAGTCACTGAGATAAGACAATGGAACTCATCAGCACTGAGATAATATAATCGAACTCATCAAAACTGAGATAATATAATGGAACTCACTGAGATAATACAATGGAACTCATCAGCACTGAGATAATACAATGGAACTCATCAGCACTGAGATAATACAATGGAACTCACTGAGATAATATAATGGAACTCATCAGCACTGAGATAATACAATGGAACTCACTGAGATAATACAATGGAACTCTCTCAGATAATACAATTGAACTCATCAGCACTGAGATAATATAATGGAACTCACTGAGATAATATAATGGAACTCATCAGCACTGAGATAATACAATGGAACTCACTGAGATAATACAATGGAACTCATCAGCACTGAGATAATATAATGGAACTCATCAGCACTGAGATAATATAATGGAACTCACTGAGATAATATAATGGAACTCATCAGCACTGAGATAATACAATGGAACTCACTGAGATAATATAATGGAACTCACTGAGATAATACAATGGAACTCACTGAGATAATACAATGGAACTCATCAGCACTGAGATAATACAATGGAACTCATCAGCACTGAGATAATATAATGGAACTCATCAAAACTGAGATAATATAATGGAACTCACTGAGATAATACAATGGAACTCATCAGCACTGAGATAATATAATGGAACTCATCAGCACTGAGATAATATAATGGAACTCACTGAGATAATATAATGGAACTCATCAGCACTGAGATAATACAATGGAACTCACTGAGATAATACAATGGAACTCACTGAGATAATACAATGAAACTCACTGAGATAATACAATGGAACTCATCAGCACTGAGATAATACAATGGAACTCACTGAGATAATACAATGGAACTCATCAGCACTGAGATAATATAATGGAACTCATCAAAACTGAGATAATATAATGGAACTCACTGAGATAATACAATGGAACTCATCAGCACTGAGATAATACAATGGAACTCATCAGCACTGAGATAATACAATGGAACTCATCAGCACTGAGATAATACAATGGAACTCACTGAGATAATATAATGGAACTCATCAGCACTGAGATAATACAATGGAACTCACTGAGATAATACAATGGAACTCTCTCAGATAATACAATGGAACTCATCAGCACTGAGATAATACAATGGAACTCACTGAGATAATACAATGGAACTCTCTCATATAATACAATGGAACTCATCAGCACTGAGATAATACAATGGAACTCATCAGCACTGAGATAATATAATGGAACTCACTGAGATAATATAATGGAACTCACTGAGATAATACAATGGAACTCTCTCAGATAATACAATGTAACTCTCTCAGATAATACAATGTAACTCACTGAGATAATACAATGGAACTCATCAGCACTGAGATAATATAATGGAACTCACTGAGATAATACAATGGAACTCACTGAGATAATACAATGGAACTCACTGAGATAATACAATGGAACTCATCAGCACTGAGATAATACAATGGAACTCATCAGCACTGAGATAATATAATGGAACTCATCAAAACTGAGATAATATAATGGAACTCACTGAGATAATACAATGGAACTCATCAGCACTGAGATAATATAATGGAACTCATCAGCACTGAGATAATATAATGGAACTCACTGAGATAATATAATGGAACTCATCAGCACTGAGATAATACAATGGAACTCACTGAGATAATACAATGGAACTCACTGAGATAATACAATGAAACTCACTGAGATAATACAATGGAACTCATCAGCACTGAGATAATACAATGGAACTCACTGAGATAATACAATGGAACTCATCAGCACTGAGATAATATAATGGAACTCATCAAAACTGAGATAATATAATGGAACTCACTGAGATAATACAATGGAACTCATCAGCACTGAGATAATACAATGGAACTCATCAGCACTGAGATAATACAATGGAACTCATCAGCACTGAGATAATACAATGGAACTCACTGAGATAATATAATGGAACTCATCAGCACTGAGATAATACAATGGAACTCACTGAGATAATACAATGGAACTCACTGAGATAATATAATGGAACTCACTGAGATAATACAATGGAACTCACTGAGATATTACAATGGAACTCACTGAGATAATACAATGGAACTCACTGAGATAATACAATGGAACTCACTGAGATAATACAATGGAACTCATCAGCACTGAGATAATACAATGAAACTCACTGAGATAATACAATGGAACTCACTGAGATAATACAATGGAACTCATCAGCCCTGAGATAATATAATGGAACTCACTGAGATAATATAATGGAACTCACTGAGATAATACAATGGAACTCTCTCAGATAATACAATGTAACTCACTGAGATAATACAATGAAACTCACTGAGATAATACAATGGAACTCATCAGCACTGAGATAATATAATTCAACTCACTGAGATAATACAATGGAACTCACTGAGATAATACAATGGAACTCACTGAGATAATACAATGGAACTCACTGAGATAATACAATGGAACTCACTGAGATAATACAATGAAACTCACTGAGATAATACAATGGAACTCACTGAGATAATACAATGGAACTCACTGAGATAATACAATGAAACTCATCAGCACTGAGATAATTCAATGGAACTCACTGAGATAATATAATGGAACTCACTGAGATAATACAATGGAACTCACTGAGATAATACAATGGAACTCACTGAGATAATACAATGGAACTCACTGAGATAATACAATGAAACTCACTGAGATAATACAATGGAACTCACTGAGATAATACAATGAAACTCACTGAGATAATACAATGGAACTCACTGAGATAATACAATGGAACTCACTGAGATAATACAATGGAACTCACTGAGATAATACAATGGAACTCACTGAGATAATACAATGAAACTCACCTAGATAATACAATGGAACTCACTGAGATAATACAATGGAACCCACTGAGATAATACAATGGAACTCACTGAGATAATACAATGGAACTCATCAGCACTGAGATAATACAATGGAACTCACTGAGATAATACAATGGAACTCATCAGCACTGAGATAATATAATGGAGCTCATCAAAACTGAGATAATATAATGGAACTCACTGAGATAATACAATGGAACTCATCAGCACTGAGATAATACAATGGAACTCATCAGCACTGAGATAATACAATGGAACTCACTGAGATAATATAATGGAACTCATCAGCACTGAGATAATACAATGGAACTCACTGAGATAATACAATGGAACTCTCTCAGATAATACAATTGAACTCATCAGCACTGAGATAATACAATGGAACTCACTGAGATAATACAATGGAACTCTCTCAGATAATACAATGGAACTCATCAGCACTGAGATAATACAATGGAACTCATCAGCACTGAGATAATATAATGGAACTCACTGAGATAATATAATGGAACTCACTGAGATAATACAATGGAACTCACTGAGATAATACAATGGAACTCTCTCAGATAATACAATGGAACTCACTGAGATAATACAATGGAACTCACTGAGATAATATAATGGAACTCACTGAGATAATACAATGGATCTCACTGAGATAATACAATGGAACTCACTGAGATAATACAATGGAACTCACTGAGATATTACAATGGAACTCACTGAGATAATACAATGGAACTCACTGAGATAATACAATGGAACTCACTGAGATAATACAATGGAACTCACTGAGATAATACAATGAAACTCATCAGCACTGAGATAATTCAATGGAACTCACTGAGATAATATAATGGAACTCACTGAGATAATACAATGGAACTCACTGAGATAATACAATGGAACTCACTGAGATAATACAATGGAACTCACTGAGATAATACAATGGAACTCACTGAGATAACACAATGAAACTCACTGAGATAATACAATGGAACTCACTGAGATAATACAATGGAACTCACTGAGATAATACAATGGAACTCATCAGCACTGAGATAATATAATGAAACTCATCAGCACTGAGATAATACAATGGAACTCACTGAGATAATACAATGGAACTCACTGAGATAATACAATGGAACTCACTGAGATAATACAATGGAACTCACTGAGATAATACAATGGAACTCACTGAGATAATACAATGGAACTCACTGAGATAATATAATGGAACACATCAGCACTGAGATAATACAATGGAACTCACTGAGATAATACAATGGAACTCACTGAGATAATACAATGGAACTCACTGAGATAATACAATGGAACTCATCAGCACTGAGATAATACAATGGAACTCATCAGCACTGAGATAATATAATGGAACTCATCAAAACTGAGATAATATAATGGAACTCACTGAGATAATACAATGGAACTCATCAGCACTGAGATAATATAATGGAACTCATCAGCACTGAGATAATATAATGGAACTCACTGAGATAATATAATGGAACTCATCAGCACTGAGATAATACAATGGAACTCACTGAGATAATACAATGGAACTCACTGAGATAATACAATGAAACTCACTGAGATAATACAATGGAACTCATCAGCACTGAGATAATACAATGGAACTCACTGAGATAATACAATGGAACTCATCAGCACTGAGATAATATAATGGAACTCATCAAACTGAGATAATATAATGGAACTCACTGAGATAATACAATGGAACTCATCAGCACTGAGATAATACAATGGAACTCATCAGCACTGAGATAATACAATGGAACTCATCAGCACTGAGATAATACAATGGAACTCACTGAGATAATATAATGGAACTCATCAGCACTGAGATAATACAATGGAACTCACTGAGATAATACAATGGAACTCTCTCAGATAATACAATGGAACTCATCAGCACTGAGATAATACAATGGAACTCACTGAGATAATACAATGGAACTCTCTCATATAATACAATGGAACTCATCAGCACTGAGATAATACAATGGAACTCATCAGCACTGAGATAATATAATGGAACTCACTGAGATAATATAATGGAACTCACTGAGATAATACAATGGAACTCTCTCAGATAATACAATGTAACTCTCTCAGATAATACAATGTAACTCACTGAGATAATACAATGGAACTCATCAGCACTGAGATAATATAATGGAACTCACTGAGATAATACAATGGAACTCACTGAGATAATACAATGGAACTCACTGAGATAATACAATGGAACTCATCAGCACTGAGATAATACAATGGAACTCATCAGCACTGAGATAATATAATGGAACTCATCAAAACTGAGATAATATAATGGAACTCACTGAGATAATACAATGGAACTCATCAGCACTGAGATAATATAATGGAACTCATCAGCACTGAGATAATATAATGGAACTCACTGAGATAATATAATGGAACTCATCAGCACTGAGATAATACAATGGAACTCACTGAGATAATACAATGGAACTCACTGAGATAATACAATGAAACTCACTGAGATAATACAATGGAACTCATCAGCACTGAGATAATACAATGGAACTCACTGAGATAATACAATGGAACTCATCAGCACTGAGATAATATAATGGAACTCATCAAAACTGAGATAATATAATGGAACTCACTGAGATAATACAATGGAACTCATCAGCACTGAGATAATACAATGGAACTCATCAGCACTGAGATAATACAATGGAACTCATCAGCACTGAGATAATACAATGGAACTCACTGAGATAATATAATGGAACTCATCAGCACTGAGATAATACAATGGAACTCACTGAGATAATACAATGGAACTCTCTCAGATAATACAATGGAACTCATCAGCACTGAGATAATACAATGGAACTCACTGAGATAATACAATGGAACTCTCTCATATAATACAATGGAACTCATCAGCACTGAGATAATACAATGGAACTCATCAGCACTGAGATAATATAATGGAACTCACTGAGATAATATAATGGAACTCACTGAGATAATACAATGGAACTCTCTCAGATAATACAATGTAACTCTCTCAGATAATACAATGTAACTCACTGAGATAATACAATGAAACTCACTGAGATAATACAATGGAACTCATCAGCACTGAGATAATACAATGAAACTCACTGAGATAATACAATGAAACTCACTGAGATAATACAATGGAACTCATCAGCACTGAGATAATACAATGAAACTCACTGAGATAATACAATGGAACTCACTGAGATAATACAATGGAACTCATCAGCCCTGAGATAATATAATGGAACTCACTGAGATAATATAATGGAACTCACTGAGATAATACAATGGAACTCTCTCAGATAATACAATGTAACTCACTGAGATAATACAATGAAACTCACTGAGATAATACAATGGAACTCATCAGCACTGAGATAATATAATTCAACTCACTGAGATAATACAATGGAACTCACTGAGATAATACAATGGAACTCACTGAGATAATACAATGGAACTCTCTCAGATAATACAATGGAACTCACTGAGATAATACAATGGAACTCACTGAGATAATACAATGGAACTCACTGAGATAATACAATGGAACTCACTGAGATAATACAATGGAACTCACTGAGATATTACAATGGAACTCACTGAGATAATACAATGGAACTCACTGAGATAATACAATGGAACTCACTGAGATAATACAATGAAACTCATCAGCACTGAGATAATTCAATGGAACTCACTGAGATAATATAATGGAACTCACTGAGATAATACAATGGAACTCACTGAGATAATACAATGGAACTCACTGAGATAATACAATGGAACTCACTGAGATAATACAATGGAACTCATCAGCACTGAGATAATACAATGAAACTCACTGAGATAATACAATGGAACTCACTGAGATAATACAATGGAACTCATCAGCCCTGAGATAATATAATGGAACTCACTGAGATAATATAATGGAACTCACTGAGATAATACAATGGAACTCTCTCAGATAATACAATGTAACTCACTGAGATAATACAATGAAACTCACTGAGATAATACAATGGAACTCATCAGCACTGAGATAATATAATTCAACTCACTGAGATAATACAATGGAACTCACTGAGATAATACAATGGAACTCACTGAGATAATACAATGGAACTCTCTCAGATAATACAATGGAACTCACTGAGATAATACAATGGAGCTCACTGAGATAATACAATGGAACTCACTGAGATAATACAATGGAACTCACTGAGATAATACAATGGAACTCACTGAGATAATACAATGAAACTCATCAGCACTGAGATAATTCAATGGAACTCACTGAGATAATATAATGGAACTCACTGAGATAATACAATGGAACTCACTGAGATAATACAATGGAACTCACTGAGATAATACAATGGAACTCACTGAGATAATACAATGAAACTCACTGAGATAATACAATGGAACTCACTGAGATAATACAATGAAACTCACTGAGATAATACAATGGAACTCACTGAGATAATACAATGGAACTCACTGAGATAATACAATGGAACTCACTGAGATAATACAATGGAACTCACTGAGATAATACAATGAAACTCACCTAGATAATACAATGGAACTCACTGAGATAATACAATGGAACCCACTGAGATAATACAATGGAACTCACTGAGATAATACAATGGAACTCATCAGCACTGAGATAATACAATGGAACTCACTGAGATAATACAATGGAACTCATCAGCACTGAGATAATATAATGGAGCTCATCAAAACTGAGATAATATAATGGAACTCACTGAGATAATACAATGGAACTCATCAGCACTGAGATAATACAATGGAACTCATCAGCACTGAGATAATACAATGGAACTCACTGAGATAATATAATGGAACTCATCAGCACTGAGATAATACAATGGAACTCACTGAGATAATACAATGGAACTCTCTCAGATAATACAATTGAACTCATCAGCA
>NC_034182.2:46464813-46474813 GCF_002021735.2 Oncorhynchus kisutch
GCCACAAGCCACCTGGGAGACACACCAAACATGTGGAAGAAGGTGCTCTGGTCAGATGAAACCAAAATTGAACTTTTTGGCAACAATGCAAAACGTTATGTTTGGTGTAAAAGCAACACAGCACATCACCCTGAACACTACCATCCCCACTGTCAAACATGGTGGTGGCAGCATCATGGTTTGGGCCTGCTTTTCTTCAGCAGGGACAGGGAAGATGGTTAAAATGGATGGGAAGATGGATGGAGCCAAATACAGGACCATTCTGGAAGAAAACCTGATGGAGTCTGCAAAAGACCTGAGACTGGGACGGAAATTTGTCTTCCAACAAGACAATGATCCAAAGCATAAAGCAAAATCTACTATGGAATGGTTCAAAAATAAACATATCCAGGTGTTAGAATGGCCAAGTCAAAGTCCAGACCTGAATCCAATCAAGAATCTGTGGAAAGAACTGAAAACTGCTGTTCACAAATGCTCTCCATCCAACCTCACTGAGCTCGAGCTGTTTTGCAAGGAGGAATGGGATAAAATTTCAGTCTCTCGATGTGCAAAACTGATAGAGACATACCCCAAGTGACTTACAGCTGTAATCGCAGCAAAAGGTGGTGCTACAAAGTATTAACTTAAGGGGGCTGAATAATTTTGCTCGCACAATTTTTCCGTTTTTGATTTGTTAAAAAAGTTTGAAATATCCAATAAATGTCGTTCCACTTCATGATTGTGTCCCACTTGCTGTTGATTCTTCACAAAAATTTTTTATTTTATAATTTTATATCTTTATGTTTGAAGTCTGAAATGTGTCAAAAGGTCGCAAAGTTCAAGGGGGCCGAATACTTTCGCAAGGAACTGTATATATATATATATATACATATATATATATATATATATATATATATATATATATATATATATATACAGTATATATACATACACATGTAGGGATCCAGTCTGACCACTCTGGGACCTGCCACCAGTCTGACCACTCTGGGACCTGCCACTAGTCTGACTACTCTGGGACCTGTGGTGTCACCAGTCTGACCACT
The DNA here is from genome assembly GCF_002021735.2 of Oncorhynchus kisutch. Taxonomy (NCBI): domain Eukaryota; kingdom Metazoa; phylum Chordata; class Actinopteri; order Salmoniformes; family Salmonidae; genus Oncorhynchus; species Oncorhynchus kisutch. The sequence continues at coordinate 46,465,857 of NC_034182.2, forward strand.
CTGGGACCTATGGTGCCACCAGTCTGACCACTCTGTGACCTGCCACCAGTCTGACCGCTTTGGGACCTACAGTGCCACCAGTCTGACCACTCTGGGACCTATAGTGCCACCAGTCTGACCACTCTGGGACCTACGGTGCCACCAGTCTGACGACTCTGGGACCTGCCACCAGTCTGACCACTCTGTGACCTGCCACCAGTCTGACCGCTTCGGGACCTACGGTGCCACCAGTCTGACCACTCTGGGACCTATAGTGCCACCAGTCTGACCACTCTGGGACCTACGGTGCCACCAGTCTGACCACTCTGGGACCTGCCACCAGTCTGACCACTCTGGGATCTATTTTGCCACCAGTCACACCACTCTGGGACCTGCCACCAGTCTGACCACTCTGGGACCTGCCACCAGTCTGACCACTCTGGGACCTATAGTGCCACCAGTCTGACCACTCTGGGACCTATGGTGTCACCAGTCTGACCACTCTGGGACCTATAGTGCCACCAGTCTGACTGCTCTGGGACCTGCCACCAGTCTGACCACTCTGTGACCTGCCACCAGTCTGACCGCTTTGGGACCTACGGTGCCACCAGTCTGACCACTCTGGGACCTATAGTGCCACCAGTCTGACCACTCTGGGACCTACGGTGCCACCAGTCTGACCACTCTGGGACCTACGGTGCCACCAGTCTGACCACTCTGGGACCTGCCACCAGTCTGACCACTCTGGGATCTATTTTGCCACCAGTCACACCACTCTGGGACCTGCCACCATTCTGACCACTCTGGGACCTGCCACCAGTCTGACCACTCTGGGACCTATAGTGCCACCAGTCTGACCACTCTGGGACCTATGGTGTCACCAGTCTGACCACTCTGGGACCTATAGTGCCACCAGTCTGACTGCTCTGGGACCTGCCACCAGTCTGACCACTCTGTGACCTGCCACCAGTCTGACCGCTTTGGGACCTACGGTGCCACCAGTCTGACCACTCTGGGACCTATAGTGCCACCAGTCTGACCACTCTGGGACCTACGGTGCCACCAGTCACACCACTCTGGGACCTGCCACCAGTCTGACCACTCTGGGACCTGCCACCAGTCTGACCACTCTGGGACCTATAGTGCCACCAGTCTGACCACTCTGGGACCTATAGTGCCACCAGTCTGACCACTCTGGGACCTACGGTGCCACCAGTCTGACCACTCTGGGACCTGCCACCAGTCTGACCACTCTGGGATCTATTTTGCCACCAGTCACACTACTCTGGGACCTGCCACCAGTCTGACCACTCTGGGACCTGCCACCAGTCTGACCACTCTGGGACCTATAGTGCCACCAGTCTGACCACTCTGGGACCTATGGTGTCACCAGTCTGACCACTCTGGGACCTATAATGCCACCAGTCTGACTGCTCTGGGACCTGCCACCAGTCTGACCACTCTGGGACCTGTGGTGCCACCAGTCTGACCACTCTGGGACCTTGCACCAGTCTGACCACTCTGGGACCTGTGGTGCCACCAGTCTGACCACTCTGGGACCTGTGGTGCCACCAGTCTGACCACTCTGGGACCTGTGGTGCCACCAGTCTGACGACTCTGGGACCTGCCACCAGTCTGACCACTCTGTGACCTGCCACCAGTCTGACCGCTTCGGGACCTACGGTGCCACCAGTCTGACCACTCTGGGACCTATAGTGCCACCAGTCTGACCACTCTGGGACCTACGGTGCCACCAGTCTGACCACTCTGGGACCTGCCACCAGTCTGACCACTCTGGGATCTATTTTGCCACCAGTCACACCACTCTGGGACCTGCCACCAGTCTGACCACTCTGGGACCTGCCACCAGTCTGACCACTCTGGGACCTATAGTGCCACCAGTCTGACCACTCTGGGACCTATGGTGTCACCAGTCTGACCACTCTGGGACCTATAGTGCCACCAGTCTGACTGCTCTGGGACCTGCCACCAGTCTGACCACTCTGTGACCTGCCACCAGTCTGACCGCTTTGGGACCTACGGTGCCACCAGTCTGACCACTCTGGGACCTATGGTGTCACCAGTCTGACCACTCTGGGACCTATAGTGCCACCAGTCTGACTGCTCTGGGACCTGCCACCAGTCTGACCACTCTGTGACCTGCCACCAGTCTGACCGCTTTGGGACCTACGGTGCCACCAGTCTGACCACTCTGGGACCTATAGTGCCACCAGTCTGACCACTCTGGGACCTACGGTGCCACCAGTCACACCACTCTGGGACCTGCCACCAGTCTGACCACTCTGGGACCTGCCACCAGTCTGACCACTCTGGGACCTATAGTGCCACCAGTCTGACCACTCTGGGACCTATAGTGCCACCAGTCTGACCACTCTGGGACCTACGGTGCCACCAGTCTGACCACTCTGGGACCTGCCACCAGTCTGACCACTCTGGGATCTATTTTGCCACCAGTCACACTACTCTGGGACCTGCCACCAGTCTGACCACTCTGGGACCTGCCACCAGTCTGACCACTCTGGGACCTATAGTGCCACCAGTCTGACCACTCTGGGACCTATGGTGTCACCAGTCTGACCACTCTGGGACCTATAATGCCACCAGTCTGACTGCTCTGGGACCTGCCACCAGTCTGACCACTCTGGGACCTGTGGTGCCACCAGTCTGACCACTCTGGGACCTTGCACCAGTCTGACCACTCTGGGACCTGTGGTGCCACCAGTCTGACCACTCTGGGACCTGTGGTGCCACCAGTCTGACCACTCTGGGACCTGTGGTGCCACCAGTCTGACGACTCTGGGACCTGCCACCAGTCTGACCACTCTGTGACCTGCCACCAGTCTGACCGCTTCGGGACCTACGGTGCCACCAGTCTGACCACTCTGGGACCTATAGTGCCACCAGTCTGACCACTCTGGGACCTACGGTGCCACCAGTCTGACCACTCTGGGACCTGCCACCAGTCTGACCACTCTGGGATCTATTTTGCCACCAGTCACACCACTCTGGGACCTGCCACCAGTCTGACCACTCTGGGACCTGCCACCAGTCTGACCACTCTGGGACCTATAGTGCCACCAGTCTGACCACTCTGGGACCTATGGTGTCACCAGTCTGACCACTCTGGGACCTATAGTGCCACCAGTCTGACTGCTCTGGGACCTGCCACCAGTCTGACCACTCTGTGACCTGCCACCAGTCTGACCGCTTTGGGACCTACGGTGCCACCAGTCTGACCACTCTGGGACCTATAGTGCCACCAGTCTGACCACTCTGGGACCTACGGTGCCACCAGTCTGACCACTCTGGGACCTACGGTGCCACCAGTCTGACCACTCTGGGACCTGCCACCAGTCTGACCACTCTGGGATCTATTTTGCCACCAGTCACACCACTCTGGGACCTGCCACCATTCTGACCACTCTGGGACCTGCCACCAGTCTGACCACTCTGGGACCTATAGTGCCACCAGTCTGACCACTCTGGGACCTATGGTGTCACCAGTCTGACCACTCTGGGACCTATAGTGCCACCAGTCTGACTGCTCTGGGACCTGCCACCAGTCTGACCACTCTGTGACCTGCCACCAGTCTGACCGCTTTGGGACCTACGGTGCCACCAGTCTGACCACTCTGGGACCTATAGTGCCACCAGTCTGACCACTCTGGGACCTACGGTGCCACCAGTCACACCACTCTGGGACCTGCCACCAGTCTGACCACTCTGGGACCTGCCACCAGTCTGACCACTCTGGGACCTATAGTGCCACCAGTCTGACCACTCTGGGACCTATAGTGCCACCAGTCTGACCACTCTGGGACCTACGGTGCCACCAGTCTGACCACTCTGGGACCTGCCACCAGTCTGACCACTCTGGGATCTATTTTGCCACCAGTCACACTACTCTGGGACCTGCCACCAGTCTGACCACTCTGGGACCTGCCACCAGTCTGACCACTCTGGGACCTATAGTGCCACCAGTCTGACCACTCTGGGACCTATGGTGTCACCAGTCTGACCACTCTGGGACCTATAATGCCACCAGTCTGACTGCTCTGGGACCTGCCACCAGTCTGACCACTCTGGGACCTGTGGTGCCACCAGTCTGACCACTCTGGGACCTTGCACCAGTCTGACCACTCTGGGACCTGTGGTGCCACCAGTCTGACCACTCTGGGACCTGTGGTGCCACCAGTCTGACCACTCTGGGACCTGTGGTGCCACCAGTCTGACCACTCTGGGACCTATGGTGCCATCAGTCTGCTTGCAGTTGTCAGTTATCAACTGTGGATGACCAGGGCTTTATTCAGGAACGTTTCTTGGGCTACTTTGATTTGTCAAGTAGGTGAGATGCGCAGACTGTGTTTGACCTTGTGAATTTTGAGATGTCTGAGTTTAACTTCATGGATAAACGTGTTGTTCAAACCTACGATGGTGCAGCTGTAATGGAATATATCTGCTATTTGTATTTTACAGCTAAGTCCTCTCCTGTTCCCTGATTAAGAGGTGATCTCCACTCCACTACCATTGTCAACTCTCTCCTGACATGAACTGAAGCCATGTCTCATGTGTCCGCTCATCTACTGGCACGTTGAATGTTTCCACTCCAAGCACTGTGAGGACCCCTATCAATGTTCTCTCATTACTGTATGTAGAGTCAATCACAAACACAAACACGTTATTACACATCAGTATTATACTCCTTGCTTGGACTAACTCATTCTTAGCTCTTTTGTCTAACTGACTAGTGATACGGTTTCTTGTCTTCCCAGTCAAATCCTGTCCTGCACTGAAGTCAAGCCTCTGAACATCTCATGCTTTATACCCTCATTCAATCACTGCTGTGATCCCTTCCCAACACTGTGTAAGTAGCCTTCTCATTCCCCATGTTATTATTATTGTTATTGTTATTGTACTATACATGTCTTTATTAAATGCTTTAGGTTCAAATCATTGCTCTTTGACGATTTTGAAAAACCCTTTGTCGTCCTCTTGTCGTCCTCTTGTGATCCATGCCTATACCGTGGGTCTCCCATCCTCCTCAATTTGTCAAGTCACCAGCCTCCACTGATGCAAGTGTAGTTGAAAATGTAAGACCGGATCACATGACAGATAGCCATGTGAGTGAGAGGTGCTTCAGCACGCAGCCGGGAGAAGGGAATTATAATTATTATATTCAGCCCTAGAGCACACTGACCACAAAAGGCATGTATTTCTTTCATGGCCACACAAAGGGGATGCAGCCGGGATATTTGAGGCATTATCAAGTGCTTGTCAAATTGTGAATGAGAGACTGATGAAGTGTGTACAGCCTGAACGAAGCAGAGCTCATGCCTTTCATGCAACTTTTTTCAAGTCATCGTTAGAGTCTCATCATACAGCCTTAGAATGTATTAAAAATCTAAACATATGTTTGTATCACAACTAAAGTTACGTTAATGACTCTAAATTAAGCATTTAGGATGTTTCTTTGTTGACCTCTCAACACAGAATAGCCGCATGTGCGCCCTCCCTCAAATCTCTTGGAGAAAACATAATTTATATTTTATTTAGCTATGTTCAATTTTACTATTCATACTATAAAATAATATAATGCCACAGAATTCTAAGCAAGTCTTGTCTGCCTAATGAACTAGTGTAGCACTCAACCATATGTCATAGCCAGATCAGGACCCTAACATAAGGACAACTCAGAGGATGCTATTCTGTTCTTCTGAAATAGACTACATTTTCTTCACATCATGTTTCTTTAGACCTGTCTAAAATAAATTATGGATTTATTGTGAAGGTGTAGGCTATATTACATGGATTTAGTAGACTTTTGACTTTTTAAAACGTAGATGTTCCAAAGGTCTGTTAATTACTTATCAGTGGTGTGTGGAAGCCAGGAGATTCTAAATGTGTTTATGTTAATTAACTGTCAGCTACCGTTAGATTGGCAGCTAATTGCTTGACAATCACCAATTGACAAAATGTCATGCCGTAGCACTAGAACATTCTGCAGCACCCGGCCTCACCCTATTAGAATCTCAAGTCAAATGTCTACTGTTTTGCTGATGATCTGGTGCTTCAGTCCACAACCAAGGAGGGCCTACAGCAGACCTGGACCCTGACAGTAAATCTCAGTAAGACCAAAATAATGGTGTTCCAAAAAAAGGACCACAAATACAAATTCCATCTAGACACTGTTGCCCTAGAGCACACAAAAAACTATACATACCTCGACCTAAACATCAGTGTCACAGGTAACTTCCATAAAACTGTGAACGATCTGAGAGACAAGGCAAGAAGGGGCCTTCTACGCCATCAAAAATAATATAAAATTCGACATCCCAGTTAGGATCTACCTAAAAATCAGTTATAGAACCCATTGCCATTTATGGTTGTGAGGTCTGGGGTCCGCTCACCGACAAAGAACTCACAAAATAGGACAAACACCAAACTGAAACTGTAAAAATTCTGCAAAAATATCCTGTACAAGGTAAATCACCAAATTATGCATGCAGAGCAGAATTAGGCCGATACCCGCTAATTATCAAAATCCAGAAAAGAGCCATTCAATTCTACAAATAGCTAAAAAGAAGTGATTCCCAAACCTTCCTTAATAACAAAGCCATCACCTACAGAAAAATGAACCTGGAGAAGAGTCCCCTAAGCAAGCTGGTCCTGGGGCTCTGTTCACAAACACAAACAGACCCCACAGAGCCTCAGGACAGCAACACAATTAGACCCAATCAAATTATGAGAAAACAAAAAGATAATTACTTGACACATTGGAAATAATTAACAAAAAAACAGAGCAAACTAGAATGCTATTTGTCCCTAAACAGAGAGTACACAGTGGCAGAATACCTGACCACTGTGACTGACCCAAACTTAAGGAAAGCTTTGACTACGTACAGACTCAGTGAGCATAGCCTTGCTATTGAGAAAGGCTGCCGTAGGCAGACATAGCTCTCAAGAGAAGACTATGTGCTCACTGCCCACAAAATGAGGTGGAAACTGAGCTGCACTTCCTAACCTCCTGCCAAATGTATGACCATATTAGAGAGACATATTTCCCTCAGATTACACAGACCCACAAAGAATTCGAAAACAAATCCAATTTTGATAAACTCCCATATCTACTGGGTGAAATACCACAGTGTTCCATCACAGCAGCAAGATTTGTGACCTGATGCCTCAAGAAAAGGCCAACCAGTGAAGAACAAACACCATTGTAAATACAACCCATATTTATGATGATTTATTTTCCCTTTTGTACTTTAACTATTTTGCACATCGTTACAACACTGTATATAGACATAATATGACATTTGTAGTCTTTATTCTTTTGGAACTTCTGTGAGTGTAATATTTGTATGTTTACAGTTCATTTTTATTGTTTATTTCACTTTTGTTTATTATCTACCTCACTTGCTTTGAAAATGTTAACATGTGTTTCTCATGCCAATAAAGCCCCTTGAATTGAGAGAGAGAGAATATATACACTACAGGCTGATCCAACCTTGATGTAATGTCCTTAAAACAAGTCAAAAATGAGGCTCAGTAGTGTGTGTGGCCTCCACGGGCCTGTATGACCTCCCTACAATGCCTGGGCATGCTCCTGATGAGGTGGCGGAGGGTCTCCTGAGGGATCTCCTCAGCATCCGCCAACTCCTGGACAGTCTGTGGTGCAACGTGGCGTTGGTGGATGGAGCGAGACATGATGTCCCAGATGTGCTCAATTGGATTCAGGTCTGGGGAACGGGCGGGCCAGTCCATAGCATCAATACCTTCCTCTTGCAGGAACTGCTGACACACTCCAGCCACATGAGGTCTAGCATTGTCTTGCATTAGGAGGAACCCAGGGCCAACCGCACCAGTATATGGTCTCACAAGGGGTCTGAGTATCTCATCTCGGTACCTAATGGCAGTCAGGCTACCTCTGGCGAGCACATGGAGGGCTGTGCGGCCCCCCAAAGAAATGCCACCCCACACCATGACTGACCCACCGCCAAACCGGTCATGCTGGAGGATGTTGCAGGCAGCAGAACGTTCTCCACGGCGTCTCCAGACTGTCACGTCTGTCACGTGCTCAGTGTGAACCTGCTTTCATCTGTGAAGATCACAGGGCACCAGTGGTGAATTTTCCAATCTTGTTGTCCTCTGGCAAATGCCAAACATCCTGCACGGTGTTGGGCTGTAAGCACAACCCCCACCTGTGGACGTCGGGCCCTCATACCACCCTCATGGAGTCTGTTTCTGACCATTTGAGCAGACACATGCACATTTGTGGCCTGCTGGAGGTCATTTTGCAGGGCTCTGGCAGTGCTCCTCCTGCTCCTCCTTGCACAAATGCAGAGGTAGCGGTCCTGCTGCTGGGTTGTTGCCCTCCTACAGCCTCCTCCACGTCTCCTGATGTACTGGCCTGTCTCCTGGTAGCGCCTCCATGCTCTGGACACTACGCTGACAGACACAGCGAACCTTCTTGCCACAGCTCGCAATGATGTGCCATCCTGCATGAGCTGCACTACCTGAGCCACTTGTGTGGGTTGTAGACTCTGTCTCATGCTACCACTAGAGTGAAAGCACCGCCAGCATTCAAAAGTGACCAAAACATCAGCCAGGAAGCATAGGAACTGAGAAGTGATCTGTGGTCACCACCTGCAGAACCACTCCTTTATTGGGGGTGTCTTTCTAATTGCCTATAATTTCCACCTGTTGTCTATTCCATTTACACAACAGCATGTGAAATGTATTGTCACTCAGTGTTTCTTCCTAAGTGGACAGTTTGATTTCACAGAAGTGTGATTGACTTGGAGTTACATTGTGTTGGTTAAGTGTTCCCTTGATTTTTTTGAGCGGTGTATATATACATATATGCATACATAAACATACCCACACATATATTTATATATATATATAGAGAGAGAGAGAGAGAGAGAGAGAGAGTGTCTTACGTTGAGAAAGCATTA
>NC_034182.2:46479813-46482313 GCF_002021735.2 Oncorhynchus kisutch
GATTCTGTCTCAGTGATTCTGTCTCAGTGATTCTCTTTCAGTGATTCTGTCTCAGTGATTCTGTCTCAGTGATTCTCTCTCAGTGATTCTCTCTCAGTGATTCTGTCAGTGATTCTGTCTCAGTGATTCTCTCTCGGTGATTCTGTCTCAGTGATTCTGTCTCAGTGATTCTGTCTCAGTGATTCTGTCTCAGTGATTCTGTCTCAGTGACTCTCTCCTCAGTGATTCTCCCCTCAGTGATTCTCCCCTCAGTGATTCTCCCCTCAGTGATTCTGTCTCAGTGATTCTCTCTCAGTGATTCTGTCTCAGTGACTCTCTCCTCAGTGATTCTCTCCTCAGTGATTCTCTCCTCAGTGATTCTCTCCTCAGTGATTCTGTCTCAGTGATTCTCTCTCAGTGATTCTCCCTCAGTGATTCTTCCTCAGTGATTCTCTCCTCAGTGATTCTCTCCTCAGTGATTCTCCCCTCAGTGATTCTCTCCTCAGTGATTCTCTCCTCAGTGATTCTCTCCTCAGTGATTCTCTCCTCAGTGATTCTCTCCTCAGTGATACTGTCTCAGTGATTCTCTCTGTGATTCTCAACTCAGTGATTCTCTCCTCTGTGATTCTCTCCTCAGTGATTCTCTCTCAGTGATTCTGTCTCAGTGATTCTCTCCTCAGTGATTCTGTCCTCAGTGATTCTGTCTCAGTGATTCTCTCTCAGTGATTCTCTCCTCAGTGATTCTGTCCTCAGTGATTCTCTCTCAGTGATTCTCTCTCAGTGATTCTCTCTCAGTGATTCTCTCCTCAGTGATCTCTCCTCAGTGATTCTCTCCTCAGTGATTCTGTCCTCAGTGATTCTGTCTCAGTGATTCTCTCCTCAGTGATTCTCTCTCAGTGATTCTCTCTCAGTGATTCTCTCTCAGTGATTCTCTCTCAGTGATTCTCTCCTCAGTGATTCTCTCCTCAGTGATTCTCTCCTCAGTGATTCTGTCCTCAGTGATTCTGTCCTCAGTGATTCTGTCTCAGTGATTCTCTCCTCAGTGATTCTCTCTCAGTGATTCTCTCCTCGGTGATTCTCTCCTCACCTAGTACCCAGGGTAGTATCATCCATTCAACCACAGTAGGAGGAGGGCCCTGCATTAAATAACATCAGATTAGATTGGATGAATGTATTGGTCACAAATGGTTAAAAATATTAAAAACATCTTCCTAGTCAGCAAAAACCATACGATGTTGTTCTGATTTTGTTATTTTAATATAATGGAAACACTGGGCCTAAGGTTACCTGCATTTGTAGATAAATATAAATGACCTAATAAATGACTGACTTAGCATAACTTAAAAGGGATACTTCAGGATTTTGGCAATGAGCGAAACTAGCGTTAGCACAATAACTTGAAGTCTATGGGGGAGCATGCTAACAGACACTTCCAGTCATTGTGCTAACGCTAGTTAGCATTTGCTCGCAAAACTACCTCTAACTTCCTTCATACTGGACACAGAAACATAACAATGGTATACACAAGTTCATCTGACTCTGGGCGAAGTAGATACCAACATCCCGAAGTATCCCTGTAATTAATATTTAATTCATTCATTACTTCTGACTTACCTGCATATGTAGGTTAGTCCTGGCGATGTGTTGTGAGGCGAGGAGGAGGAGGAAGAGGAAGTTCAGGTACGATGCTGTGTGACAGATAAACTTGATGAAGGGTTTCTTCACAAACACACCTAAGGCAGACTTAGGGGCTAGGAGATAGATCTGGAGAGAGAGGGAGGGGTGAGAGAGGGAGGCAGAGAAGAGAGAGGGAGGAGAGAGAGAGGAGAGGGAGAGAGAGAGAGACAGAGAAGAGAGGGAGGCAGGCAAGAGAGAGGGAAGAGAGAGGAGAGATGGAGGCAGAGAGACAGAGAAGAGAGAGGGAGGCAGAGAAGAGAGAGGAAGGAAGGAGAGCGGTAAGAGAGGGAAGAGAGGAAGAAGTGATGGAGGCAGATAAGAGAGAGGGAGGTTAGTACGGTTCCAGAAACATTCCCAAAGTTTTTTTCTGAAATCACAGTTGGAATATTCCCAGTTGGAATATTCCCAGTTGGAGTTTTCCCAGTTGGAGTATTCCCAGTTGAAGTATTCACAGTTGGAGTATTCCCAGTTGGAGTATTCCCAGTTGGAGTCTTCCCAGTTGGAGTCTCCCCAGTTGCAGTTGGAGTATTCCCAGTTGGAGTATTCCCAGTTGGAGTATTCCCAGTTGGAGTCTTCCCAGTTGGAGTCTTCCCAGTTGCAGTCTTCCCAGTTGCAGTTGGAGTATTCCCAGTTGGAGTATTCCCAGTTGGAGTATTCCCAGTTGGAGTCTTCCCAGTTGGAGTCTTCCCAGTTGCAGTTGGAGTATTCCCAGTTGGAGTATTCCCAGTTGGAGTATTCCCAGTTGGAGTATTCCCAGTTGGAGTATTTCCAGTTGGAGTCTTCCCAGTTGCAGTTGGAGTATTCCCACTTGGAGTATTCCCAGTTGGAGTATTCCCAGTTGGAG
>NC_034182.2:46487313-46523031 GCF_002021735.2 Oncorhynchus kisutch
CTGAATCTCGTCAGTTTATTCTTCTTCTGAGAAATGAAGGCGATTCCATGTCAGAAATTGCTAAGAAACTGAAGATCTCGTACAACGCTGTGTACTACTCCCTTCACATAACAGAGTAAACTGTCTCTAACCAGAATAGAAAGAGGGGTGGGAGGCCCTGATGCACAACTGAGCAAGAGGACAAGTACATTAGAGTGTCTAGTTTGAGAAACAGATGCCTCACAAATCCCCAACTGGCAGCTTCATTAAATAGTACCAACAAAACACCAGTCTCAACGTCAACAGTGAAGAGGTGACTCCAGGATGCTGGCCTTCTAGGCAGAGTTGCAGAGAAAAAGCCATATCTCAGACTGACCAATAAAAATAAAAGATTAAGATGGGGAAGAGAACACAGACACTGGACAGAGGAACTCTCCTAATGGTTCAGACGCTACAGACAAAAGGACATTTTGAAGTTGCTCCAAACGTCAAATTTAAAAGTGTTTAGGGTTCAGGTTAGGCATGAACTCTGAATGGTTAAGGTAAGGTTTAAGGTTTGGGATAGGCTTCAAACAAAAATATCAAAAACGACTTTCTATTGCTTGAATCAAACATGCAACCTTTGGTACCAGAGGCAAACATTTTTGGGCCACATAAATACCTCCATCCTTCCTTAAGTTTGTATGGGTTACCTTCAGATGAGTCCCAAGATACTTCTGGGGGCCGTAGAGCAAAACGGAGAACACCATCGTGTTTGTGAGAGGCAGATGAGTACGCAAATCCGCCACCATCATCGACAACGCCCTGACAAAACCGAAAGCTACTTGACGGTAACAGCACTCACTGTTGCCCCTAGTGGCCATCTCCTGACGTCCTCAGACATGGATAGACATTGAACACTGACTTGTTTCAAGGGTGACCTGACTGCCTATAGTCTTACACATTACACAGTACTAATGTTATCACAGACAGATATGATGTTACTACACTTCCTGCAAGATAACTGAACAGCTTAACAAGCAACTGAGGAGAGGAGATCTCTCTCTCGATCTCTCCCTCTCCCACTCTCCCTCTCTCCCTCTCTCCCTCCCTCTCTTCCCAGCAGGAGGAAGACATGGAGGAGAGGAGGAAGAGGAGAAGACATGGAGGGAGGAGGGGAGAGGAGGAAGATGAGAAGACATGGAGGAGAGGAGGAAGAGGAGAAGACATGGGGGGAGGAAGAGGAGAAGACATGGAGGGAGGAGGGGAGAGGAGGAAGAGGAGAAGACATGGAGGGAGGAGGGGAGAGGAGGAAGAGGAGAAGACATGGAGGAAGAGGAGAAGACATGGAGGGAGGAGGGGAGAGGAGGAAGAGGAGAAGACATGGAGGGGAGGAGGAAGAGGAGAAGACATGGAGGGAGGAGGAAGAGGAGAAGACATGGAGGGGAGGAGGAAGAGGAGAAGACATGGAGGGGAGAAGGAGAAGAGGAAGAGGAGAAGACATGGAGGGGAGAAGGAGAGGAGGAAGAGGAGAACACATGGAGGGAGGAGGGGAGAGGAGGAAGAGGAGAAGACATGGAGGAGAGGAGGAAGAGGAGAAGACATGGAGGAGAGGAGGAAGAGGAGAACACATGGAGGGGAGGAGGAAGAGGAGAAGACATGGAGGAGAGGAGGAAGAGGAGAAGACATGGAGGAGAGGAGGAAGAGGAGAAGACATGGAGGGGAGGAGGAAGAGGAGAAGACATGGAGGAGAGGAGGAAGAGGAGAGGAGGAAGAGGAGAAGACATGGAGGGGAGGAGGAAGAGGAGAACACATGGAGGAGAGGAGGAAGAGGAGAACACATGGAGGAGGGGTGATGGGAGAGGAGGTAAAGGTTTAAACAGAAACACTGTGTTAATTCGGGCATGTTTTCCTGCATAGATTAGTAGTTAGCTAACTGGCTAACTACTACTGTTAGCTAGCTAGATAACTCCTAAGAATTGACAGTTAGCTACCCATGATTAATTCATCTACCTTACATAACACCAGTTTTATGTCAATTTTGCCAGTTAAACTATCTAGTTAGCTAGATTACTACAAATCGCATACACTGAGTGTACAAAACATTAATAAACACCTGCTCTTTCCGTGACATAGACTGACCAGGTGAATCCAGGTGAAAGATATGATCCCTCATTGATGTCACTTGTTAAATCCACTTCAGTCAGTGTAGATGAAGGGGAGGAGACGGGTTAAAGATCCCTGTGTTCCTAGTGTATGGCATACTTACTGTATAGCTAGTGTATGGCATACTTACTGTATAGCTAGTGTATTGCATACTTACTGTATGGCTAGTGTATGGCATACTTACTGTATAGCTAGTGTATGGCATACTTACTGTATAGCTAGTGTATGGCATACTTACTGTATAGCTAGTCTATGGCATACTTACTGTATAGCTAGTGTATTGCATACTTACTGTATGGCTAGTGTATGGCATACTTACTGTATAGCTAGTGTATGGCATACTTACTGTATAGCTAGTGTATGGCATACTTACTGTATAGCTAGTGTATGGCATACTTACTGTATAGCTAGTGTATGGCATACTTACTGTATAACTAGTGTATGGCATACTTACTGTATAGCTAGTGTATTGCAGACTTACTGTATAGCTAGTGTATGGCATACTTACTGTATAGCTAGTGTATGGCATACTTACTGTATAGCTAGTGTATTGCAGACTTACTGTATAGCTAGTGTATGGCATACTTACTGTATAGCTAGTGTATGGCATACTTACTGTATAGATAGTGTATGGCATACTTACTGTATAGCTAGTGTATTGCATACTTACTGTATGGCTAGTGTATGGCATACTTACTGTATAGCTAGTGTATGGCATACTTACTGTATAGCTAGTGTATTGCATACTTACTGTATGGCTAGTGTATGGCATACTTACTGTATAGCTAGTGTATGGCATACTTACTGTATAGCTGATAGGTATGAATATCAAAACACTTTAATGACTGAGAAAATGTCAGGTCTACTGAGTGCAAACTGGAACGTTGGGAAAATTCTGTGCAACTTCCGACGCACGTTTACTGTGAACCCAGAGGCTGTACCCTCTTTAAGGTACAGTTTTACTGTGGACAAGTTGGCTACTATGGTTATTTGATCATAATGTAGGCCTACCAGAGTGGCCTACCATCAAAAACAATGGACAAAATGAATCCCATAATATTTTAACATGGAAATAGCTGTGCTGTCATTCAGCCTACAGTAGCAGCCGATGTGTGGTGTTCATTGTAGACCAACATTCCATCAGACTCTGGAAAGAAACAAGCAGGGCTTGACATTTAACCTGTTTATCCACTTGTCCTTCAGACAAGGAGGTGACTGAAAATGTTGTTGTGTTGTTTGATGCAAGAAACCAGTAAAAATGCATCGTTATTCCCATATCATTATTACAGAGGATCAGACACATTATGCTACCCTCTGCCTATTGGCTACTGAGCTCAATCAAGCCTGTTTCAAAATACAACACTGCCCCTTTAAGACAAAAAAAACTCTTTACCATTACTCACCAGATGTCTAGAAATTTGCATGTTTTGTGCTCTTGTCAGAAGCAATCACTCCTCTATTGCTGACTACAAATGATCTATAGGTTCACACTAACTAGCAAAGGATATGAACAAATGATCTTTAACTGAGCTAATAACTCACTAACTAGCAAAGGATATGAACAAATGATCTTTAACTGGGATAATAACTCACTAACTAGCAAAGGATATGAACAAAATGTGCAGACATGGATACATGCAGCTCTCACTTTAATCTCAAAACAAGCGCATCGACTCACGGCCGCTCATGCTGTGAACATAGTCCAGTTCAAAGTGAATGGCACAGATCCATATATGGCAATATATGGCAATGGTCTATTTGCATATAGGCCTACTGCAGCTCTGAGTGGTTTTGGTGCACCGGTCTGTGTAGAATACGGGCCTGAGCCATGCCTGTCAATGCAGTAGAAACCTACTCCGATGCGTTCTGCTACAACAAAATCTCTTGCATAGTTCGCTTTGTTTCGGTATGTTGCTTTGGAAGTGGCTAATATTGTGTTGATTCGATCACAAATTCCCACAGTAAAGCGAAACATTGATAGTGTTAACTAAAGGGGGGAAACTCTAGAAAGTTTAGTGAAGTTCAATCTCGTGCTTCTCTGCATGCACATATATTTATTCTGCAGTCCTGGGGGAGCTGTGCGACCGCGCGCAGGTTATAGGGAACATTGGTTATGAAGTAAAACGTTATTTGTGTATATCTTGTTTCGTCTCTATTGCTGTTGTCTTGGCTGGAAGAAGGTTCAGTGAATTGGTAAGTCCATAGTAAGTCAATAGGGCTAACTGGCTAGCTACTACTTTTAGGGAGCTAGATAGCCACGAAGAATTGTCAGCTAGCTAAGGAATGCCGTTTTGATCTTTTCTTGTGTCAAAATAAGATTAACGTCAAATAACACTTGTTGGGACCTGACGGTGCCCATCGATGTCCAGGGGAGGCGGAGGGGTGTAGCACAAGCCAGGGGACCAGGACCCGGCCTGAGGACGGAAACATGAAAAGTGGATGAGCTGTTAGTGGGGAGCTGTAATCTATAGGTGATCTCGTTGACCCGCCAGAGGACCTTGAAAGGCCCCAACAAACCGGGGGCTCAAATTCGTACAAGGCAGGTGGAGCGAGAGGTTCCTGGTGGAGAGCGATCACGCGATCACCAGGATGGAACACGCAAACTCACTGCGGTGTTCAGGAGCCTGTTTCTTCTGGAGGCGGACTCTTGAGCCTCATGTGGGCATCGTTCCAAACCTCTGCGCATCTAACCAATCGTCCACTGCAGGAGCTCGGGGTCCACAGAGTCGGGACTGGCTGGTATCCAAGGACACACTGGAAGGGGATCAGCCCGGTGGAGGAGTGATGCAGTGAATTCTGGGCATAATCTGCCCAGTGAAGGAATCGTGCCCACTCAACCTGCCGGTCCTGGCAGTGACTCCTAAAGAACCTCCCCAGCTCTTGGTTCATCCTCTCCACCTGCCCTTTGGACTGAGGCCTTTGGACTGAGGCCGGTACCCGGAAGTGAGGTTGACCGTGACCCCCAGCTTCTCCATGAAGGCACTCCTGTGATGTGAATTAGGGGCCACGGTCGGAGACCTGAAGAGCTGTAGGGAGAGCAGAGAGAGGGATAAAACGGCAGGATTTAGAGAATCTGTCCACAACAACCATAATAGTAGTGAAACCATCAGAAGAGGGGAGATCAGTGACAAAATAATTGGACAGATGAGCCGGCTGAAACGCCCCTTCAGTATACGGAAGGCCTCATCGACTGCAGGACACCAACTTACGAGGACCACCCTTGAGGAGAGAAGTGAGAGCAGAGACGATGGAGATGAAGTTCTCAACCTACGTGGAACGACATGGGAAGGAAAAGCAGGTCCTCCGGCATTCCGGTGCCCAGTCAGTGATTTTTCATCCTCGAGATGATGGGGTCACGACGTTGGAGCCACCGGAGGCAGGGGTTGACTACGTGTACGGTTTAATTGATGATGAGGAAGGGATGCTTTCTTGATGCATGGGTTCCACTGTGAGGGTGAGTGGTGTTGTGATGTGCGTTATTGTGCCGGTTTCATAATGGTCAACTATACAGTGCTTGGACCGTAAAAGGAGAGCGGGTATGATTTGATGTTCAGGGAGGAGGCGAGGACCTTGTCGATGAAGTTTCCCGTGGTGCCGAAGTCCACTAGAGCTGTAGAGACAACACATGAGGGACAGCCAGCCAGTGAAATGTAAACCAGAAAGGGTTTGGCGGGAAGTGATGATGATTGAACACTCACCCGGGAGACCGGATGATCACAGGGCCGCCCCTCTGCCCTCGTGGACTCCGGGTTGGAACGTACCGGACACCGCTGAACAGATGCCCCTCTGCCTCAGTGGGGGTTCAGGCTCTGTTTCAGGACGGCCAAAAGGAGGAAGCGAGAGACGAGGGGGGGTGCCGGCACTCTCGAAGAAGTTTATCCAGACGGATAACCTTCTTCCAAGGAAAGGTTGTCGTCCAACTTCGTCTGGACCTCTTCGCGCAGTCCGTTTCGGAAAAAGGTGCGGACCACCAGCATATTCCATCTGCTAGAGGCTGTCACCGTCCGGATGGTGAGGGCAGTCTGGGCACCCTGCCGGAATCCTGAGCCATGAACCTCTCATTGAAACCCAGCTCCTCCTCTTCCAGATGGCCGTAGGCCACTCCAAAGCCTGTCCGGTCAGCAGAGAAATAAACTTGGCAACCTTGGACCTCTCGGTGGTGGAGGCTCATGTCTGATGGACGAAATAGAGAGAACACCGTAGGAAGTAGGAAGCCACGGCATTTCAATGGAGTCATATTTGTCCAGGAGGGACGATGACCTGGGCGGACTGCTGGATGGGCTGGGGGACTGGCTCGTCGAGACAACTCAGGATTGAGAATTTTCCGCTAGTTAGAGATTAATCCTCTTTAGTTGTTGTTGTTGTGGACCTTTTCCATTACCCTACCCAGTTGAGCCAGCTGGTCTGGGTGTTGACGGAGTAGGTGTTCCTGTTCGTCGACCATCTGGGAGATATCCTTAACTTCTGTTGCTTCCATATCTTTGGAGGCAGTATTCTGTAACGCAGGGAGTCAGGGAGCAGATGGTTACCAGGTGTGCGTAATGATGGTTGCCATTTGTACTTAACGATGGGGAGCCGGTGTGTGTAATGATGGAAACCAGGTGTGCGTAATGATGGTTGCCATTTGTACTTAACGATGGGGAGCCGGTGTGTGTAATGATGGAAACCAGGTGTGCGTAATGATGGTTGCCATGTGTGCGTAATGATGGTTGCCAGGACCGGTGGTTTGTAGATCGACGGCGTGGAGCACCGGAACGGGAGAGAGGTAGTAGGCGTAATTTACCAACAAAGCATTTTTGTTTACTAAGTTTCTTAACTAACTTCTGAGTCTCAGGGGAAAAGTAAAAAGTACATTATTTTCTTTAGGAATGTAGTGGAGTAAAGTACAGATACCCCAGAAAAACTACTTAAGGAATACTTTGAAATATTTTTACTGAAGTACTTTACACCACTGGGTAGTATGCATATTGAGAAACACCCAGTGTCTGGTTAGGATGATAATGCGGCGTATGTGTGTTTTTAAAACTGTGTCGCCATGGCGCTGAGGGCCTGTGTTCCTTCCTGTCTCTCTTCCAACCAGATGTTCGTGGGTAGCTAATCATAACAGACCAGAGTCCCTCTATACCTCCATCTCTCTCTCTCTTTTTCCATCTCTCTCTCCCCTTCCATCTCTTTTCCTCTCCCTCTCCCCCTCTCTCCCTCTTTCTCCATCTCTCTCCCCTTCCATCTCTTTTCCTCTCCCTCTCCCCCTCTCTCCCTCTCTCCCTCTTTCTCCATCTCTCTCCCCTTCCATTTCCTTTCCTCTCCCTCTCCCCCTCTTTCTCCATCTCTCTCTCCCCTTCGATCAGAGTCTAGCGCCCCTCTCTCCCCCTCTCTACCCCCATCTCTACACCCATCTCTCCTTCCCTTTCTAGACAGCTTTGTACTTCTTCTAAATCCCTATTCTACCTTCTCTCTGTGTGTTATGACAGAATGACAGACTAGTAAGTCCTCTCCTGTACTATACTACACTCTGTGGACTCCCTCTACTTTCTGTCAGACCGTACAGTGGATTGGGGACTCTAAAGTGAGATGGAAGAGACAGAGGAGACAGAACGGAGAGAATGGAGGCAGGGAGGCACTTCAGTGTCTTTTATTACATACAAACAGTTTCCTAAAGAGAGGGGGGTAAAGAGAGAGACAGACAGACAGACAGACAGACAGACGGAGAAAGACAGAGGGACAGAGGAGAGCTTGGGAGAGGTGAGGAGAGCTAGCGAGGGCCCCTCTCCACCCTTCTCCTTTCCTCCTTTCATCTTCCCTCCATCTAATATTCCTCAACTTCTAACAAATTCCTTTTCTGAGAAGCAACAACACATTCTCAAGCATCAAAAGACATCTGCCTTACACCTTACATCTACTTGTCTTACACATACCTTCCTTACACCTACCTGCGGCAGCGTAGCCTAGTGGTTAGAGTGTTGGACTAGTAACCAAAGGTTGCAAGTACGAATCACCGAGCTGATAAGGTACAAATCTGTTGTTCTGCCCCTGAACAGGCAGTTAGCCTACTGAGGTTGTCATTGAAAATAAGAATTTGTTCTTAACTGACTTGCCTAGTTAAAAAAATTAAAAATTACACCTTCTACCTATCTGCCTTCTGCATTACACCTACCTGCCTTTCACACCAGGGAAAACCTTACAGTGGTGAGTGTGTCCTACCAGTTTGAGTTTGGCCAGGTCATGGCTGGTCTCTCTAGTGTAGTACTATGCAGTATATAGTAATAAGAAGGTATAAACTTCTTAAGGCTGCAATCCCGTTAACGGAATCGATATGACAACAGCCAGTGAAAGTGCAGGGCGCCAAATTCAAAACAACAGAAATCTCATAATTAAAATTCCTCAAACATCTTATACCGTTTTAAAGGTCATCTTGTTGTTAATTCCACCACAGTGTCCGATTTCAAAAAGGCTTTACAGCGAAAGCACCACAAATGATTATGTAAGGGAAGACCCCCCTGAAGTGGACAAAAATGAATGGCAACACATTGGCACCGGACAAACCATATACACATTGGTCAATACCACCCAATTGGACGTAAATTCGTGCAAAGTTGATGGCAAATGTCATATGGCTATTGCCAGTTGTAACACTTCAAAAATCCAACAGGGGGTGAGTGCGCTCCACCGTGGTTTTTCATATTGGAAATGGACATCAAGTCAACATCCAAAAGCAAAATTTTGAAAAAATGATTTTTTGGTCAAAAATTATCACCCCTTAAAAAAGTGCTTTCTGGACCGTTTTTCAAAAATCTTTTTTTTTTACATGCGCATAAGAAATATGTTTTGTCCATTTGCAATGTGATTTCATAGGAAGTCAAAAGTCAAAAGTCAAAAATGTCAAAATGTAGTAAAAAACTTCACACACCCTTAAAAAACTGCTTTCTGGACCGTTTTTCAAAATTCTTTCCATTTTTGTGTCAATTACACATGTATAAGAACTGTATCAACATACTTTTGTCCAATTTTATTAGCCTAATTTTTATTTTATTTTTTACATGCGCATAAGAAATATTTTTTGTCCATTTGCAATATGATTTCATATGAAGTCAAAAGTCGAAAATGTGAACTTTTTTAAAAACTTATCACCCTCGTAAAAAAGTTCTTTCTGGACCGTTTTTCGAAATTGTTTCGATTTTATGTCAATTCATCATGTGTAAGAACTGTATGAATATATATTTGTAAAATTGTATTATCATAATTTTTTTTTTACTTGTGCATAAGGAATATGATTTGTCCATTTGGAATATGATTTCATAGGAAGTCAAAAGTCAAAGTCAAAAGTCACTTTTTTTGGGGCCAAATACCATAAGAAATTTGACATGCTCAAAAATCCTGCAGAAATGCAAAATTGACTGGCCAGATGAACTCGGGATGGCCTGGCAGTGATAGTTGCTCCTTTCCATCACTCATTGTGTTGACTTCATCATGTCCATTTTGTGATGTTTTTTCACTGTTGAATCATATTGCAAGTGTACGGGCATTTGCAATATGGTTCAATGGGCATTTACCATAAGAAATTTGACATGCTCAAAAATCCTGCAGAAATGCAAAATTGACTGGCCAGATGAACTCGGGATGGCCTGGCAGTGATAGTTGCTCCTTTCCATCGCTCATTGTGTTGACTTCATCATGTCCATTTTGTGATGTTTTTTCACTGTTGAATCATATTGCAAGTGTACGGGCATTTGCAATATGGTTCAATGGGCATTTACCATAAGAAATTTGACATGCTCAAAAATCCTGCAGAAATGCAAAATTGACTGGCCAGATGAACTCGGGATGGCCTGGCAGTGATAGTTGCTCCTTTCCATCGCTCATTGTGTTGACTTCATCATGTCCATTTTGTGATGTTTTTTCACTGTTGAATCATATTGCAAGTGTACGTGCATTGTTGTGCAACTGGTAACCCAAAAATAAAAATATGGTGATTTCATTATGTCCATTTGTTTATGTTTTCTTACTTTTGCAAAGTCACTGTGCATTTGCAATATGGTTCAATGGGCAGGTACCATCACGAATTTGTCATGCTATAAAAATCCTACAGGAATGTGAAATTGACTGGCCAGATGAACTCGGGATGGCCTGGCAGTGATAGTTGCTCCTTTCCATCGCTCGTTGTGTTGACTTCATCATGTCCATTTTGTGATGTTTTTTCACTGTTGAATCATATTGCAAGTGTACGTGCATTGTTGTACAACTGGTAACCCAAAAATAAAAATATGGTGATTTCATTATGTCCATTTGTTTATGTTTTCTTACTTTTGCAAAGTCACTGGGCATTTGCAATATGGTTCAATGGGCAGGTACCATCACGAATTTGTCATGCTATAAAAATCCTGCAGGAATGTGAAATTGACTGGCCAGATGAACTCGGGATGGCCTGGCAGTGATAGTTGCTCCTTTCCATCGCTCGTTGTGTTGACTTCATCATGTCCATTTTGTGATGTTTTTTCACTGTTGAATCATATTGCAAGTGTACGTGCATTGTTGTGCAACTGGTAACCCAAAAATAAAAATATGGTGATTTCATTATGTCCATTTGTTTATGTTTTCTTACTTTTGCAAAGTCACTGGGCATTTGCAATATGGTCGAATGGGCAGGTACCATCACGAATTTGTCATGCTATAAAAATCCTGCAGGAATGTGAAATTGACTGGCCCGATGAACTCGGGATGGCTGGGCAGTGATTCTGGTTAATCTCAGTCGCTCGTTAGGGTTGATTTCAGAATGTCACTTTGGTGATGGTACCTCACTGTTTAAACATATTGCAAATGGACAAGAGTCACCAGCAAGTCACCGTCCGTCAGTCAATTAGATATCATTCTGACACCAAACTGATACAAACTGACACCAAACCCACTTTTTCCAACTCGTTTAGTAGCCAACTATCACATACTTCAGAGCTGGCCCAAAATTCACAACGCCTTCGGTTCAAACCATAAAAAAAACATGAAACACGTAGTTACGTTCTAGCTGAGGCGACCCCGAATCCCGAGTTTCGGCTCGATAGGTCCTTCGGTGCCCGAGTAAAACGCTAATTGGTGCTGAAAATCCACTTTTTTCCAGGCCTTGCTACGGGGTCCTTGAATGAGCTATCGGACAGAAACGTTGGGATCTGTCTCTATGGGCCGAGCCGGTTTCAATTAACCTAGCCTTGCGTCTCTGAGACTTTTCTAAATGTCATCATTTTTGTAATGGTCAAAATGAATTGAAATCATTGCAAATGTACGAGGCTGTTTCTCGGTCCGAGAACCTTCTAGAGCCACCTAACTCACCACGCACTATCGACCGGAGGTCTAGAACAGGATTCTAAAGTTTCGGAACTCTAGGTCTGACGGTTCTTTTTTAGCTCGAACATAGCTAACTATTGCAGTCACTGTCTGTCTCTACGCACCCCAATACGTCCCTCCATCCAAGTTGTGTTTTAGTGTGATTTATTTTTCCTTTGAAATTTTATGGGAAAAATGACTGATTTACAGTTCATGGGGGTTGCCTAATCACATATATGAAGTTTTGGAAAGATCTGACTTTTTTAACCCCTCGAAACAGCCCAAGAGACACCAATTATGGCACTTCCGGTTGGCACAGGAAGCTATAAATCAACACATATCCTCACTGGGGTATGCTTTTACAGAATCCTGAGTTTTAAGTCCTTACGTTAAGAATTGACTGATTTACACAGGGTTGAATGCACTATGTCTATCAAACTGCAGGCAGGGTATGGATAAACACTTTTAGGGTGATTTTAACCACTTCCGGTTGGTCCAGGAAGCTTAGAATCAACACAGGTAGACCTCGTAGTGGCCTGATGGACTGTCATCGAAGACAGGTTCATACGACATTCATAACCCACATAGGCTTCAGGTTGAATTTAGGGGTGCAGGCAATGTATTCCTATGGGGAGAGAAGTCAATGCAAACTCTTTGAAGTAAACACCCTCTTTTAACTATTAAGGGTTAATGCCACACGGTCAACGTTAGGCTTGCACGGATCGGGAGGACCTTAGGAACGTACCTGAGGTCGAATTGTGCTTCTCACCCTAACGGTTCTCTCACTGTCACCCAAAAGCAAATGACGTTGTGGGGCAGGCTTCATTTTGGGCCTACTTTTCTAATGGTCGCTGCGCTTAGACCGAGCGAGCTACGGTCAAGCGGGATATCTCGTTGAACTCGGCATGGCCTAGAGATTATGTTTATGCCATTGCCTGCTCTCTGTGTCTTTGAGCACCGCACTTTATCACTCCATCCTTGCTGTGTGTGTGTGTGAGAGCTTTTCTTTGACATCTGCTGGGAGAAATGACTGATTTACAGTTTAGGAGGGTTACCTAGTCACACATATGAAGTTTTGGAGAGATGTGACTTTTCTAACCCTTCAAAACAGACAGTGTGACCCAATTAAAGGCACTTCCAGTTGGCACAGGAAGCTATAAGTAAACACATGTCTTGATTGACATAGAAACTTACAGAATCCTGAGTTTTAAGTCTTTAAGTTAAGAATTGACTGATCTACGATCTACACAGGGTTGAATGTAGTCATTTTCACCTTTGAAGGTTATGTACATCAAAACACCTTTTGGGTTAATTTAACCACTTCCGTTTGCTTCAGGAAGCTTAGAATTGGCACAGGTAGACCTCATAGTGGTCTGATGGACTGTCATAGAAGACAGGTTCATAAGGCATTCATAACCCACATAGGCTTCAGGTTGAATTTAGGGGTGCAGGCAATGTATTCCTATGGGGAGAGAAGACAATGCAAACTCTTTGAAGTAAACACCTTCTTTTAACTATTAAGGGTTAATGCCACACGGTCAACGTTAGGCTTGCACGGATCGGGAGGACCTCAGGTACGTTCCTGAGGTCGAATTGTGCTTCTCACCTTAACGGTTCTCTCACTGTCACCCAAAAGCAAATGACATTGAGGGCCAGCCTTCATTTTGGGCCTACTTTTCTAATGGTCGCTGTGCTTAGACCGAGCGAGCTACGGTCAAGCTGGGCATCTTGTTGAACTCGGCACGGCCTAGAGAATATGGAAATTCCATTGTAGGCTTTGTGTGTCTTTAAGCACCGCACTTTGTCACTCCATCCTTGCTGTGTGTGTGTTTCTGTGTGTGTGTGTGTGAGAGAGAGCTTTTCTTTGACATCTGTTGGGAGAAATGACTGACTTACAGTTTATGGGGGTTGCCTAATCACACATATGACGTTTTGAAAAGATCTGACCTTTTTAACCCTTGGAAAATGCCACTGTGACACCATTTAAGGCACTTCCGGTTGGCACAGGAAGCTATAAATAAACTCATATCCTGATTGAGGTATGCCTTTACACAATCCTGAGTTTTAAGTCTTTACGTTAAGAACTGAGTTATTTACGGAGGGTTTAGGGAGTGTGTGTTATTTCAGAAAATCATAAAAAATCACAGAAATCTCGCAGAGCTCCGCAGCACACTTTAAAAAGATTCGTAAGAACACCCTGCAACTGGATCTGTAACCGTTGAAAAAAAAAACACCTATCCGTGAACATCACCAATCTGTCGTTGTACGATTTCTCTTAAATGACGATAGATAAATGGCAGTTTTTTTTTATTGACACCGGAGGCTCCTTGACTTTGACGTGAAGTGGAAAAATAATTTCTCTATTTTCATTTTGGACCTTTAATCCCAGATAAATGGCCATAACTCAAAAACCGTTGAGGCCTAGACGCCATCTTGTTCGGGGCCAACTGCCCGTTATGCCAAACCTACGCTCACCGAGTTTCGGCTTTGAAATATTTTCAGTTTTCGAGATAAGGCCCCGTCGTGAATCGTGATGTTTTGTCCAATAGCAATATGATTGCTTATGCCCTCTTGTGGGAATTTCCGGGACAGCGGCAAAATGACCAAAATCGTATTATTTTTGTAAAACGGAAACCGAATGTCCGACAAAGTTCATTTGATGACTTCCCGGTAGGTCCGGCCCTGCCGCTCGGCCCGACGCCGTCCGCGAATTTTACAAACGATTTCGGACGTCTAGTAAGGGACCGTACATTTCCAATATGGACTTTCTCACTAACCATATGGCACCTGCCGAAATCTTCCCTTAAGGTATGTTAGGGCACCACCAAGTCACAGAAAAACACAGCCATTTTTCCAGCCAAAGAGAGGAGTCACAAAAAGCACAAATAGAGATAAAATTAATCACTAACCTTTGATGATCTTAATCAGAATGCACTCCCAGGAATCCCAGTTCTACATTAAATCTTAGATTTAGTTCGATTATGTCCATTATTTATGTCCAAGTAGCTACTTTTGTTAGGGCGTTTAGTACACAAATCCAAACGCTCGTACAGGTCCATGCGAACGTCGGACGAAAACTTTTCAGATTTCCCACTTCCTGTTTGGATTTCTTCTCAGGTTTTTGCCTGCCATATGAGTTCTGTTATACTCACAGACATCATTCAAACAGTTTTAGAAACTTCAGAGTGTTTTCTATCCAATACTAATAATAATATGCATATATTAGCAACTGGGACTGAGGAGCAGGCAGTTTACTCTGGGCACCTCTGGGCACCTTATTCATCCAAGCTACTCAACACTGCCCCTGCAGCCACAAGAAGATAATATGTCCTACCTCTTTGTGTTGGTATTTGATGGCCAGTTTGAGTTTGGCCAGGTCGTGGCTGGTCTCTCTAGGGTCCAGTTCTTCACTGTCATCTCTGTGGTTCAGTATAGTCTCCAGCTCTCTGCTGCTCCTAGCCTGGTCCAACAGGTCTTTAGCAAACAGCTTACACTGCTGAGACAGCTCCTCATATTCCTGACGAAACTCATTCTCCACCTAGGAAGAGGAATAGACAGGTTATTAACTGTTAGAAAGCCTTTATAACCCTTTATAAACATGTTATAAACACCACATTGCTGAGACAACTCTTCATACTCCTGATGGAACTCATTCTCCACCTAGGAAGAAGAATAAACAGTAATACACTGGTTGTAAACCACTTATAAAGCCTTTATAACCCTTCATGTGTGATTTAAACTGCTGGGGAAACGTTGTTACAGACCTTGCTGAGTTCTTTGAGTTCCCAGCCCAGTCTAAAGGCAGTGAGGATGGGGTCTTCACTGGAGAGAGAGATGAGCGAGGGAGAGGCCAGCGCCTTATAGATGTTCAGACGAGACCTGGAGTGACGTAGGCTGTCCACCTACAGGGAGGAGACAGAGAGGAGAGGATGAGCGAGGGAGAGGCCAGCGCCTTATAGATGTTCAGACGAGACCTGGGGTGACGAAGGTTGTCCACTACAGGGAGGACAGAGAGGAGAGGAGAGGATGAGCGAGACCTGGTGTGACGAAGGCTGTCCACCTACAGGGAGGACAGAGAGGAGAGGAAAGGAGAGGATGAGCGAGGTCATGGCCTTATAGATATTCAGACGTGACCTGGAGTTACGAAGACTGTCCACCTACAGGGAGGATAGAGCAGAGGAGAGGATGAGCGAGATCATGGCCTTATAGATGTTCAGACGAGACCTGGAGTGACGCAGGCTGTCCACCTACAGGAATAGGGGTGCCTGGTCTTCCAGGTTTGGCCTGTAAACAGTAGCTATAAAAAGTGATTGAGTAGGCTTCCAGGTTTGTTAAATCATGAACAGGAAAAGCCTGTGCCCCTCCAGTACCAGGGTCGTCTGCCCCTCCAGTACCAGGGTCGTCTGCCCCTCCAGTACCAGAGTCGTCTGCCCCTCCAGTACCAGGGTCGTCTGCCCCATCCAGTACCAGGGTCGTCTCCAGTGTTCGCATGTTCCCAAAAGTCAATCTGGATGAATTTGAGAATAAGACAAGATACGTAAAACACGAGATAAAGGAAATAAAACATCCTGTGGGGGAAGATGTGGCTGAAATAAAACACATAGAAAAAATGTGTACACTCTCAACAACCAAGAAGAGAGGATTTCAGGGCTCTATCTCTCTTACCTCCACAATGAAATAGGGTGCAGGCCAGGCAGCAGGCTGTTAGCCAGCCTGCCAGCTTAGTGGAGTCTGCCACTAGCACAGTCAGTGTAGTCAGCTCAGCTATCACCATTGAGACCGTGTCTGTGCCTCGACCTAGGTTGGGCAAAATTAAACATGGCGGTGTTCGCCTTAGCAATCTCACTGGAATAAAGACCTCCTCCATTCCTGTCATTATTGAAAGAGATCATGATACCTGACATCATAAAATAGGGCTACTTAATGTTAGATCCCTCACTTCCAAGGCAGTTATAGTCAATGAACTAATCACTGGTCATAATCTTGATGTGATTGGCCTGACT
This sequence comes from Oncorhynchus kisutch, assembly GCF_002021735.2. Lineage (NCBI taxonomy): Eukaryota > Metazoa > Chordata > Actinopteri > Salmoniformes > Salmonidae > Oncorhynchus > Oncorhynchus kisutch. The sequence continues at coordinate 46,503,753 of NC_034182.2, forward strand.
GAAACATGGCTTAAGCCTGATGAATTTACTGTTTTAAATGAGGCCTCACCTCCTGGCTACACTCGTGACCATATCCCCCGTGCATCCCGCAAAGGCGGAGGTGTTGCTAACATTTACGATAGCAAATGTCAATTTACAAAAAAGAAAAACCGGCTGTGTTTTCGTCTTTTTAATCTATGCAGCAACTCAATCACTTTTTATAGCTACTGTTTACAGGCCTCCTGGACCATATACAGCGTTCCTCAGAAGTTCCCTGAATTCCTATCGGACCTTGTAGTCATGGCAGATAATATTCACATTTTTGGTGACTTTAACATTCACATGGAAAAGTCCACAGACCCACTCCAAAAGGCTTTCGGAGCCATCATCGACTCAGTGGGTTTTATCCAACATGTCTCCGGACCTACTCACTGCCACAGTCATACTCTGGACCTAGTTTTGTCCCATGGAATAAATGTTGTGGATCTTAATGTTTTTCCTCATAATCCTGGACTATTGGACCACCATTTTATTACGTTTGCAATTGCAACAAATAATCTGCTCAGACCTCAACCAAGGAACATCAAAAGTCGTGCTATAAATTCTCAGACAACCCAAAGATTCCTAGATGCCCTTCCAGACTCCCTCCACCTACCCAAAAACGTCAGAGGACAAAAATCAGTAAACAACCTAACTGAGGAACTCAATTTAACCTTGCGTAATACCCTAGATGCAGTTGCACCCCTAAAAACTAAAACCATTTGTCATAAGAAACTAGCTCCCTGGTACACAGAAAATACCCAGGCTCTGAAGCAAGCTTCCAGAAAATTGGAACGGAAATGGCGCCACACCAAACTGGAAGTCTTCCAACTAGCTTGGAAAGACAGTACCGTGCAGTATCAAAGAGCCCTCACTGCTGCTCGATCATCCTATTTTTCCAACTTAATTGAGGAGAATAAAAACATTCCCAAATATATTTTTTATATAACTAAAAAGCAGCATTCCCCAAGAGATGATGGCTTTCACTTCAGCAGTGATGAATTCATGAACTTCTTTGACGAAAAGATCATGATTATCATGATTATTAGAAAGCAAATGACAGACTCCTCTTTAAATCTGCGTATGTCACGTGAGAGTGGTTGGCTTGTCTTCCCTCTGCAATGTGTGTGCGTGTGTGTGTGCTACAACAACAGTGGCAATATAAAAATGTATTCTTCAAATTGTAGTATCATATAGTTGTCATGTTCTGTGTTCACTGTCTTCAAACTCTCTGTCATTGATGAGACAAAGAGCAGCGTGAGCCACATCTTTAATAAAGTGAAACTTTCACAAAAAAACAGAAACCAGAAACCGACCGTGACGCAACCATGGAGCACACAAACACACACAGAAAATAAATCATTTCCCACAACATTAGGTGGGAAAAAGGCTGCCTAAGTATGATTCCCAATCAGAGACAACGATAGACAGCTGCCTCTGATTGGGAACAAAGAAATAGAAAACATAGAATGCCCACCCAAATCACACCCTGACCTAACCAAATAGAGAAATAAAAAGGCTCTCTAAGGTCAGGGTGTGACAGCGTATTTCTCCAAAGCTCAGTTGTCCCGAGTCTGCACAACACGGCCAGGACGAAGGATCAAGAGAGATGCTCAAGTGTTTTAGTACTATATCTCTTGACACATTGATGAAAATAGTCATGGCGTCTGAACCTTCAAGCTCAATACTGGACCCTATTCCGCCTAAACTACTGAAAGAGCTGCTTCCTGTGCTTGGCCCTCCTATGTTGAACATAAATAACGGCAAAAAAACAATAAAGTTTATTTTGAAAAAAAAAAATCTTGGCCCAGAAAATATCAGTTTGTCTCTGTGAATGGTTTGTCCTCTGACAAATCAACTGTACATTTCGGTGTTCCTCAAGGCTCCATTTTAGGACCACTATTGTTTTCATGATATATTTTACCTCTTGGTGATGTAATTTGAAAACATAATGTTAACTTTCACTGCTATGCGGATGACACACAGCTGTACATTTCAATGAAATATGGTGAAGCCCCAAAATTGCCCTCGCTAGAAGCATGTGTTTCAGACATAAGGAAGTGGATGGCTGCAAACTTTCTACTTTTAAACTCGGACAAAACAGAGATGCTTGTTCTAGGTCCCAAGAAACAAAGAGATCTTCTGTTGAATCTTACAATTAATCTTGATGGTTGTACAGTCGTCTCAAATAAAACTGTGAAGGACCTTGGCGTTACTCTGGACCCTGATTTCTCTTTTGACGAACATAACAAGACTGTTTCAAGGACAGCTTTTTTCCATCTACGTAACATTGCAAAAATCTAAAACTTTCTGTCCAAAAATGATGCAGAAAAATTAATCCATGCTTTTGTCACTTCTAGGTTAGACTACTGCAATGCTCTATTTTCCGGCTACCCGGATAAAGCACTAAATAAACTTCAGTTAGTGCTAAATATGGCTGATAGAATCTTGACTAGAACCAAAACATTTGATCATATTACTCCAGTGCTGGCCTCCCTACACTGGCTTCCTGTTAAGGCAAGGGCTGATTTCAAGGTTTCACTGCTAACCTACAAAGCATTACATGGGCTTGCTACTACCTATCTCTCTGATTTGGTCCTGCCGTACAGACCTACACTTACGCTACGGTCACAAGACGCACAAGATGCAGGCCTCATTATTGTCCCTAGAATTTCTAAGCAAACAGCTGGAGGCAGGGCTTTCTCCTATGGAGCTCAATTTTTATGGAATTGTCTGCCTACCCATGTGAGAGACGCAGACACGGTCTTGACCTTTAAGTCTTTACTGAAGACTCATCTCTTCAGTGGGTCCTATGAGTGAGTGTAGTCTGGCCCAGGAGTGGGAAGGTGAACGGAAAGCCACTGGAGCAACGAACTGTCTCTGCCTGGCCGGTTCCCCTCTTTCCATTGGGATTCTCTGCCTCTAACCCTTTTACAGGGGCTGAGTCACTGGCTTACTGGGGCTCTTTCATGCCGTCCCTAGGAGGGGTGCGTCACTTGAGTGGTTTGAGTCACTGACGTGATCTTCCTGTCCCGGGTTGGTGCCCCCCCCGGGGCGTTTACATACTTGGACATGGTGTCTCCCGACCCTCCTGTCTCAGCCTCCAGTATTTGAATGAATGAAACAATGAAACAGATACACTGATTTGTTATTGGTTGTATGTATTAAGTTAGCACTGTGTTAAGCACTGCCCACCCATCTGTCTCCTACCCTAGGAGTATCATTATGTTAAGCACTGCCCACCCATCTGTCTCCCACCCTAGGAGTATCATTATGTTAAGCACTGCCCACCCATCTGTCTCCCACCCTAGGAGTATCATTATGTTAAGCACTGCCCACCCATCTGTCTCCCACCCTAGGAGTATCATTATGTTAAGCACTGCCCACCCATCTGTCTCCCACCCTAGGAGTATCATTATGTTAAGCACTGCCCACCCATCTGTCTCCCACCCTAGGAGAATCATTATGTTAAGCACTGCCCACCCATCTGTCTCCCACCCTAGGAGTATCATTATGTTAAGCACTGCCCACCCATCTGTCTCCCACCCTAGGAGTATCATTATGTTAAGCACTGCCCACCCATCTGTCTCCTACCCTAGGAGTATCATTATGTTAAGCACTGCCCATCCATCTTTCTCCCACCCTAGGAGTATCATTATGTTAAGCACTGCCCACCCATCTGTCTCCCACCCTAGGAGTATCATTATGTTAAGCACTGCCCACCCATCTGTCTCCCACCCTAGGAGTATCATTATGTTAAGCACTGCCCACCCATCTGTCTCCCACCCTAGGAGTATCATTATGTTAAGCACTGCCCACCCATCTGTCTCCCACCCTAGGAGTATCATTATGTTAAGCACTGCCCACCCATCTGTCTCCCACCCTAGGAGTATCATTATGTTAAGCACTGCCCACCCATCTGTCTCCCACCCTAGGAGTATCATTATGTTAAGCACTGCCCACCCATCTGTCTCCCACCCTAGGAGTATCATTATGTTAAGCACTGCCCACCCATCTGTCTCCTACCCTAGGAGTATCATTATGTTAAGCACTGCCCACCCATCTGTCTCCTACCCTAGGAGTATCATTATGTTAAGCACTGCCCATCCATCTTTCTCCCACCCTAGGAGTATCATTATGTTAAGCACTGCCCACCCATCTGTCTCCCACCCTAGGAGTATCATTATGTTAAGCACTGCCCACCCATCTGTCTCCCACCCTAGGAGTATCATTATGTTAAGCACTGCCCCCCCATCTGTCTCCCACCCTAGGAGTATCATTATGTTAAGCACTGCCCCCCCATCTGTCTCCCACCCTAGGAGTATCATTATGTTAAGCACTGCCCCCCCATCTGTCTCCCACCCTAGGAGTATCATTATGTTAAGCACTGCCCACCCATCTGTCTCCTACCCTAGGAGTATCATTATGTTAAGCACTGCCCACCCATCTGTCTCCTACCCTAGGAGTATCATTATGTTAAGCACTGCCCACCCATCTGTCTCCTACCCTAGGAGTATCATTATGTTAAGCACTGCCCATCCATCTTTCTCCCACCCTAGGAGTATCATTATGTTAAGCACTGCCCCCCCATCTGTCTCCTACCCTAGGAGTATCATTATGTTAAGCACTGCCCACCCATCTGTCTCCTACCCTAGGAGTATCATTATGTTAAGCACTGCCCACCCATCTGTCTCCCACCCTAGGAGTATCATTATGTTAAGCACTGCCCACCCATCTGTCTCCCACCCTAGGAGTATCATTATGTTAAGCACTGCCCACCCATCTGTCTCCCACCCTAGGAGTATCATTATGTTAAGCACTGCCCACCCATCTGTCTCCCACCCTAGGAGTATCATTATGTTAAGCACTGCCCCCCCATCTGTCTCCCACCCTAGGAGTATCATTATGTTAAGCACTGCCCCCCCATCTGTCTCCCACCCTAGGAGTATCATTATGTTAAGCACTGCCCACCCATCTGTCTCCTACCCTAGGAGTATCATTATGTTAAGCACTGCCCACCCATCTGTCTCCTACCCTAGGAGTATCATTATGTTAAGCACTGCCCACCCATCTGTCTCCTACCCTAGGAGTATCATTATGCTAAGCACTGCCCATCCATCTTTCTCCCACCCTAGGAGTATCATTATGTTAAGCACTGCCCCCCCATCTGTCTCCTACCCTAGGAGTATCATTATGTTAAGCACTGCCCACCCATCTGTCTCCTACCCTAGGAGTATCATTATGTTAAGCACTGCCCACCCATCTGTCTCCCACCCTAGGAGTATCATTATGTTAAGCACTGCCCATCCATCTGTCTCCCACCCTAGGAGTATCATTATGTTAAGCACTGCCCCCCATCTGTCTCCCACCCTAGGAGTATCATTATGTTAAGCACTGCCCCCCCATCTGTCTCCCACCCTAGGAGTATCATTATGTTAAGCACTGCCCCCCCATCTGTCTCCCACCCTAGGAGTATCATTATGTTAAGCACTGCCCCCCCATCTGTCTCCCACCCTAGGAGTATCATTATGTTAAGCACTGCCCACCCATCTGTCTCCCACCCTAGGAGTATCATTATGTTAAGCACTGCCCCCCATCTGTCTCCTACCCTAGGAGTATCATTATGTTAAGCACTGCCCATCCATCTCTCTCCCACCCTAGGAGTATCATTATGTTAAGCACTGCCCACCCATCTGTCTCCCACCCTAGGAGTATCATTATGTTAAGCACTGCCCATCCATCTCTCTCCCACCCTAGGAGTATCATTATGTTAAGCACTGCCCACCCATCTGTCTCCCACCCTAGGAGTATCATTATGTTAAGCACTGCCCCCCCATCTGTCTCCTACCCTAGGAGTATCATTATGTTAAGCACTGCCGACCCATCTGTCTCCTACCCTAGGAGTATCATTATGTTAAGCACTGCCCAGCCATCTGTCTCCTACCCTAGGAGTATCATTATGTTAAGCACTTCCCATCCATCTGTTTCCCACCCTAGGAGTATCATTATGTTAAGCACTGCCCACCCATCTCTCTCCCACCCTAGGAGTATCATTATGTTAAGCACTGCCCACCCATCTGTCTCCCACCCTAGGAGTATCATTATGTTAAGCACTGCCAACCCATCTGTCTCCCACCCTAGGAGTATCATTATGTTAAGCACTGCCCATCCATCTGTCTCCCACCCTAGGAGTATCATTATGTTAAGCACTGCCCACCCATCTGTCTCCTACCCTAGGAGTATCATTATGTTAAGCACTGCCCACCCATCTGTCTCCCACCCTAGGAGTATCATTATGTTAAGCACTGCCCATCCATCTCTCTCCCACCCTAGGAGTATCATTATGTTAAGCACTGCCCACCCATCTGTCTCCCACCCTAGGAGTATCATTATGTTAAGCACTGCCCCCCCATCTGTCTCCTACCCTAGGAGTATCATTATGTTAAGCACTGCCCACCCATCTGTCTCCTACCCTAGGAGTATCATTATGTTAAACACTGCCCACGTATCTGTCTCCTACCCTAGGAGTATCATTATGTTAAGCACTGCCCATCCATCTGTCTCCCACCCTAGGAGTATCACTATGTTAAGCACTGCCCACCCATCTGTCTCCTACCCTAGGAGTATCATTATGTTAAGCACTGCCCATCCATCAGTCTCCCACCCTAGGAGTATCATTATGTTAAGCACTGCCCATCCATCTGTCTCCCACCCTAGGAGTATCATTATGTTAAGCACTGCCCATCCATCTCTCTCCCACCCTAGGAGTATCATTATGTTAAGCACTGCCCACCCATCTGTCTCCTACCCTAGGAGTATCATTATGTTAAGCACTGCCCATCCATCTGTCTCCCACCCTAGGAGTATTATTATGTTAAGCACTGCCCATCCATCTGTCGCCCACCCTAGGAGTATCATTATGTTAAGCACTGCCCATCCCATCTGTCTCCTACCCTAGGAGTATCATTATGTTAAGCACTGCCCACCCATCTGTCTTCTACCCTAGGAGTATCATTATGTTAAGCACTGCCCATCCATCTGTCTCCTACCCTAGGGGTATCATTATGTTAAGCACTGCCCATCCATCTGTCTCCTACCCTAGGAGTATCATTATGTTAAGCACTGCCCATCCATCTCTCTCCTACCCTAGGAGTATCATTATGTTAAGCACTGCCCATCCATCTGTCTCCTACCCTAGGAGTATCATTATGTTAAGCACTGCCCATCCATCTGTCTCCTACCCTAGGAGTATCATTATGTTAAGCACTGCCCATCCATCTGTCTCCCACCCTAGGAGTATCATTATGTTAAGCACTGCCCATCCATCTGTCTCCCACCCTAGGAGTATCATTATGTTAAGCACTGCCCATCCATCTGTCTCCCACCCTAGGAGTATCATTATGTTAAGCACTGCCCACCCATCTGTCTCCCACCCTAGGAGTATCATTATGTTAAGCACTGCCCACCCATCTGTCTCCCACCCTAGGAGTATCATTATGTTAAGCACTGCCCACCCATCTGTCTCCCACCCTAGGAGTATCATTATGTTAAGCACTGCCCACCCATCTGTCTCCCACCCTAGGAGTATCATTATGTTAAGCACTGCCCACCCATCTGTCTCCCACCCTAGGAGTATCATTATGTTAAGCACTGCCCACCCATCTGTCTCCCACCCTAGGAGTATCATTATGTTAAGCACTGCCCACCCATCTGTCTCCCACCCTAGGAGTATCATTATGTTAAGCACTGCACATCCATCTGTCTCCCACCCTAGGAGTATCATTATGTTAAGCACTGCCCACCCATCTGTCTCCCACCCTAGGAGTATCATTATGTTAAGCACTGCCCATCCATCTGTCTCCTACCCTAGGAGTATCATTATGTTAAGCACTGCCCCACCCATCTGTCTCCCACCCTAGGAGTATCATTATGTTAAGCACTGCCCACCCATCTGTCTCCCACCCTAGGAGTATCATTATGTTAAGCACTGCCCACCCATCTGTCTCCCACCCTAGGAGTATCATTATGTTAAGCACTGCCCACCCATCTGTCTCCCACCCTAGGAGTATCATTATGTTAAGTACTGCCCACCCATCTGTCTCCCACCCTAGGAGTGTCATTATGTTAAGCACTGCCCACCCATCTGTCTCCCACCCTAGGAGTATCATTATGTTAAGCACTGCCCACCCATCTGTCTCCCACCCTAGGAGTATCATTATGTTAAGCACTGCCCACCCATCTGTCTCCCACCCTAGGAGTATCATTATGTTAAGCACTGCCCACCCATCTGTCGCCCACCCTAGGAGTATAATTATGTTAAGCACTGCCCACCCATCTGTCTCCCACCCTAGGAGTATCATTATGTTAAGCACTGCCCACCCATCTGTCTCCCACCCTAGGAGTATCATTATGTTAAGCACTGCCCACCCATCTGTCTCCCACCCTAGGAGTATCATTATGTTAAGCACTGCCCACCCATCTGTCTCCTACCCTAGGAGTATCATTATGTTAAGCACTGCCCACCCATCTGTCTCCCACCCTAGGAGTATCATTATGTTAAGCACTGCCCCCCCATCTGTCTCCCACCCTAGGAGTATCATTATGTTAAGCACTGCCCACCCATCTGTCTCCCACCCTAGGAGTATCATTATGTTAAGCACTGCCCACCCATCTGTCTCCCACCCTAGGAGTATCATTATGTTAAGCACTGCCCACCCATCTGTCTCCCACCCTAGGAGTATCATTATGTTAAGCACTGCCCATCCATCTGTCTCCCACCCTAGGAGTATCATTATGTTAAGCACTGCCCATCCATCTGTCTCCTACCCTAGGAGTATCATTATGTTAAGCACTGCATCTGTCTCCTACCCTAGGAGTATCATTATGTTAAGCACTGCATCTGTCTCCTACCCTAGGAGTATCATTATGTTAAGCACTGCCCATCCATCTGTCTCCTACCCTAGGAGTATCATTATGTTAAGCACTGCCCATCCATCTGTCTCCTACCCTAGGAGTATCATTATGTTAAGCACTGCATCTGTCTCCTACCCTAGGAGTATCATTATGTTAAGCACTGCCCACCCATCTGTCTCCCACCCTAGGAGTATCATTATGTTAAGCACTGCCCATCCATCTGTCTCCCACCCTAGGAGTATCATTATGTTAAGCACTGCCCACCCATCTGTCTCCCACCCTAGGAGTATCATTATGTTAAGCACTGCCCACCCATCTGTCTCCCACCCTAGGAGTATCATTATGTTAAGCACTGCCCACCCATCTGTCTCCCACCCTAGGAGTATCATTATGTTAAGCACTGCCCACCCATCTGTCTCCCACCCTAGGAGTATCATAATGTTAAGCACTGCCCACCCATCTGTCTCCCACCCTAGGAGTATCATTATGTTAAGCACTGCCCACCCATCTGTCTCCCACCCTAGGAGTATCATTATGTTAAGCACTGCCCACCCATCTGTCTCCCACCCTAGGAGTATCATTATGTTAAGCACTGCCCATCCATCTGTCTCCTACCCTAGGAGTATCATTATGTTAAGCACTGCCCATCCATCTGTCTCCTACCCTAGGAGTATCATTATGTTAAGCACTGCATCTGTCTCCTACCCTAGGAGTATCATTATGTTAAGCACTGCCCACCCATCTCTCTCCCACCCTAGGAGTATCATTATGTTAAGCACTGCCCATCCATCTGTCTCCCACCCTAGGAGTATCATTATGTTAAGCACTGCCCATCCATCTGTCTCCCACCCTAGGAGTATCATTATGTTAAGCACTGCCCATCCATCTGTTTCCTACCCTAGGAGTATCATTATGTTAAGCACTGCATCTGTCTCCTACCCTAGGAGTATCATTATGTTAAGCACTGCATCTGTCTCCTACCCTAGGAGTATCATTATGTTAAGCACTGCCCATCCATCTGTCTCCTACCCTAGGAGTATCATTATGTTAAGCACTGCCCATCCATCTGTCTCCTACCCTAGGAGTATCATTATGTTAAGCACTGCATCTGTCTCCTACCCTAGGAGTATCATTATGTTAAGCACTGCCCACCCATCTGTCTCCCACCCTAGGAGTATCATTATGTTAAGCACTGCCCACCCATCTGTCTCCTACCCTAGGAGTATCATTATGTTAAGCACTGCCCATCCATCTGTCTCCCACCCTAGGAGTATCATTATGTTAAGCACTGCCCACCCATCTGTCTCCTACCCTAGGAGTATCATTATGTTAAGCACTGCCCATCCATCTGTTCACGCCCCTTTTCTGCATTTTGTTGCGTTGCGGCCTTGTTCTAGAATGGATTAGGTTTGTTTTTTCCCCTCGTCGGTCTGCACATGGTTCCTAGGGTGGGGGGGGGGGCTGTTTTCGCATTGTCATTGTGGGGTGTGTGAGTTAATGAATAATGTTTTTTATTTGGTCAGTTTTGGAGTGGGGTTGTGGCATGGCAGAGTGTGTTTGTGTGTGTGTGTGTTTGTGTGTGTGTGTTTAATGCCAAATGTAATTTAATTGCATTGTTGTTATATCGTGAAAGGAAACAATAAACATTGTCATTACAAAAAGGTATGTAAAAACACTTATATTTTACAACAATTCCCATCACACCTCTGAGCTGGAGGCACACTCGACACAGTCACATCGTATCTGGTGGGGTCTGGGAATTGTGACTTTTCTCTGGACCAGTAGTTTAATGATCTCATAGTTGTTGGTGTGAGCTGCCAGGATGACTGGAGTTATGTCTGGAGTAAACTCTGAGAACTGACTGTCCATCATCAGGGATGGGACCTGGGAGGAAGAGAGGAAGGAGAGGAGAGAGGAGGAGAGGAGAGAGAGGAGAGAGGAGAGAGGAAGAGAGGAGAGAGGAAGGAGGAGAGAGGAGGGAGAGGAGAGAGGAAGAGAGGAGGGAGAGGAGAGAGGAAGAGATGAAGAGAGGAGGGAGAGGAGAGAGGAAGAGATGAGGGAGAGGAGAGAGGAAGAGATGAAGAGAGGAGGGAGAGGAGAGAGGAAGAGATGAGGGAGAGGAGAGAGGAAGAGATGAGGGAGAGGAGAGAGGAAGAGATGAGGGAGAGGAGAGAGGAGGGAGAGGAGAGAGGAGGGAGAGGAGAGAGGAAGAGAGGAGGGAGAGGAGAGAGGAAGAGAGGAGGGAGAGGAGAGAGGAGAGAGGAAGAGAGGAAGAGAGGAGAGAGGAGAGAGGAGAGAGGAGAGAGGAAGAGAGGAGAGAGGAGAGAGGAAGAGAGGAGGGAGAGGAAAGAGGAGAGAGGAAGAGAGGAAGAGAGGAGAGAGGAGAGAGGAGAGAGGAGAGAGGAGAGAGGAAGAGAGGAAGAGAGGAGAGAGGAGAGAGGAGAGAGGAGAGAGGAAGAGAGGAAGAGAGGAGAGAGGAAGAGAGGAAGAGAGGAGGGAGAGGAGAGAGGAGGGAGAGGAGAGAGGAGGGAGAGGAGATAGGAAGAGAGGAGAGAGGAGAGAGGAAGAGAGGAGGGAGAGGAGAGATGAGGGAGAGGAGAGATGAGGGAGAGGAGAGAGGAAGAGATGAGGGAGAGGAGAGAGGACGAGATAAGGGAGAGGAGAGAGGAGGGAGAGGAGAGAGGAGGGAGAGGAGATAGGAAGAGAGGAGAGAGGAGAGAGGAAGAGAGGAGGGAGAGGAGAGAGGAGGGAGAGGAGAGAGGAGGGAGAGGAGAGAGGAGGGAGAGGAGAGAGGAGGGAGAGGAGAGAGGAAGAGAGGAGGAAAAGACAAAACAAAAGGTAAGTATGAAAGACCTGAGAAAGGACCTTGCAGAGGAGAGAGGGGAATTGAAAATGAAAGAGAGTGACAGAGAGTGGGTTATTGGTATAGTGGGTTATTGGTATCACTATATAGTGAATGTATAATCCCTTAAACATTCAATTACATTCACTTACACTGTGATTCTCTCTCTCTCTCTCTCTCTCACACACACACACACACACACACACACACACACACACACTAACACACACACACACACACACACACACACACACACACACACACACACACACACACACACACACACACACACACACACACACACACACACACACACACACACACACACACACACACACACCAGGTCTCCTATGAGACAGCAGCACCTCCACAGTCCCTACCTGTTTCTCTCCACCAGGTCTCCTATTGAGACAGCAGCACCTCCACAGTCCCTACCTGTTTCTCTCCACCAGGTCTCCTATGAGACAGCAGCAACTCCACGGCCCCCACCACCTCTTTCCGTATGGCGTAGAGCAAGGCATCTCCCGTAGCAACCCCGTGGTCCAGAAGTAGTTCCATCACCTCCAGGTTCTCGTTCTCGATAGCGATGAGCAGCGCGCTACGCCCCAGAGGGTCCAGACAGTTCACATCCATGTTGTAGTATACCTCCACCTCACGCAACGCATGCTTCACGCCAACATAGTCCCCTGGAGACAGAGGGGTAGGGTTAGGGGACAGACCATGTTTCATATCAACATAGTCCCCTGGAGACAGAGGGGTAGGGTTAGGGGACAGACCATGTTTCATATCAACATAGTCCCCTGGAGACAGAGGGGTAGAGTTAGGGGACAGACCATGTTTCATATCAACATAGTCCCCTGGAGACAGAGGGGTAGGGTTAGGGGACAGTAGGGTAGGGTTAGGGGACAGAAGGGTAGGGTTAGGGGACAGTAGGGTAGGGTTAGGGGACAGTAGGGTAGGGTTAGGGGACAGTAGGTTAGGGTTAGGGGACAGAGGGGTAGGGTTAGGGGACAGAGGGGTAGGGTTAGGGGACAGTAGGGTTATGGTTAGGGAACAGAGGGGTAGGGTTAGGGGACAGTAGGGTAGGGTTAGGGGACAGAGGGGTAGGGTTAGGGGACAGAGGGGTAGGATTAGGAGACAGTAGGGTAGGGTTAGGGGACAGAGGGGTAGGGTTAGGAGACAGAGGGGTAGGGTTAGGGGACAGTAGGGTAGGGTTAGGGGACAGTAGGGTAGGGTTAGGGGACAAAGGGGTAGGGTTAGGGGACAGTAGGGGTAGGGTTAGGGGACAGTAGGGTAGGGTTAGGGAACAGAGGGGTAGGCTAAGGGGACAGTAGGGGTAGGGTTAGGGACAGAGGGGTAGGGTTAGGGGACAGACCATGTTTCATATCAACATAGTCCCCTGGAGACAGTAGGGTAGGGTTAGGGGACAGTAGGGTAGGGTTAGGGGACAGTAGGGTAGGGTTAGGGGACAGAGGGGTAGGGTTAGGGGACAGTAGGGTAGGGTTAGGGGACAGTAGGGTAGGGTTAGGGGACAGAGGGGTAGGGTTAGGGGACAGACCATGTTTCATATCAACATAGTCCCCTGGAGACAGAAGGGTAGGGTTAGGGGACAGTAGGGTAGGGTTAGGGGACAGAGGGGTAGGGTTAGGGGACAGTAGGGGTAGGGTTAGGGGACAGTAGGGGTAGGGTTAGGGGACAGAGGGGCAGGGTTAGGGGACAGAGGGGTAGGGTTAGGGGACAGACCATGTTTCATATCAACATAGTCCCCTGGAGACAGAGGGGTAGGGTTAGGGGACAGTAGGGTAGGGTTAGGGGACAGTAGGGTAGGGTTAGGGGACAGTAGGGTAGGGTTAGGGGACAGAGGGGTAGGCTAAGGGGACAGTAGGGGTAGGGTTAGGGGACAGTAGGGTAGGGTTAGGGGACAGAGGGGTAGGGTTAGGGGACAGACCATGTTTCATATCAACATAGTCCCCTGGAGACAGTAGGGTAGGGTTAGGGGACAGTAGGGTAGGGTTAGGGGACAGTAGGGTAGGGTTAGGGGACAGAGGGGTAGGGTTAGGGGACAGTAGGGTAGGGTTAGGGGACAGTAGGGTAGGGTTAGGGGACAGTAGGGCAGGGTTAGGGGACAGAGGGGTAGGGTTAGGGGACAGACCATGTTTCATATCAACATAGTCCCCTGGAGACAGAGTGGTAGGGTTAGGGGACAGTAGGGTAGGGTTAGGGGACAATAGGGTAGGGTTAGGGGACAGTAGGGTAGGGTTAGGGGACAGTAGGTTAGGGTTAGGGGACAGTAATGTAGGGTTAGGGGACAGAGGGGTAGGGTTAGGGGACAGTAGGGGTAGGGTTAGGGGACAGAGGGGTAGGGTTAGGGGACAGTAGGGAAGGGTTAGGGGACAGTAGGGTAGGGTTAGGGGACAGTAGGGTAGGGTTAGGGGACAGAGGGGTAGGGTTAGGGGACAGACCATGTTTCATATCAACATAGTCCCCTGGAGACAGAAGGGTAGGGTTAGGGGACAGTAAGGTAGGGTTAGGGGACAGTAGGGTAGGGTTAGGGGACAGACCATGTTTCATATCAACATAGTCCCCTGGAGACAGAGGGGTAGGGTTAGGGGACAGACCATGTTTCATATCAACATAGTCCCCTGGAGACAGAGGGGTAGGGTTAGGGGACAGACCATGTTTCATATCAACATAGTCCCCTGGAGACAGAGGGGTAGAGTTAGGGGACAGACCATGTTTCATATCAACATAGTCCCCTGGAGACAGAGGGGTAGGGTTAGGGGACAGTAGGGTATGGTTAGGGGACAGAAGGGTAGGGTTAGGGGACAGTAGGGTAGGGTTAGGGGACAGTAGGGTAGGGTTAGGGGACAGTAGGGTAGGGTTAGAGGACAGTAGGTTAGGGGACAGAGGGGTAGGGTTAGGGGACAGAGGGGTAGGGTTAGGGGACAGTAGGGGTATGGTTAGGGGACAGAGGGGTAGGGTTAGGGGACAGTAGGGTAGGGTTAGGGGACAGAGGGGTAGGGTTAGGGGACAGAGGGGTAGGATTAGTAGACAGTAGGGTAGGGTTAGGGGACAGAGGGGTAGGGTTAGGGGACAGTAGGGTAGGGTTAGGGGACAGAGGGGTAGGGTTAGGGGACAGTAGGGTAGGGTTAGTGGACAGTAGGGTAGGGTTAGGGGACAGAGGGGTAGGGTTAGGGGACAGACCATGTTTCATACCAACATAGTCCCCTGGAGACAGAAGGGTAGGGTTAGGGGACAGTATGGTAGGGTTAGGGGACAGAGGGGTAGGGTTAGGGGACAGAGGGGTAGGATTAGGAGACAGTAGGGTAGGGTTAGGGGACAGTAGGGTAGGGTTAGGGGACAGTAGGGTAGGGTTAGGGGACAGTAGGGTAGGGTTAGGGGAGAGTAGGGGTAGGGTTAGGTGACAGTAGGGTAGGGTTAGGGGACAGAGGGGTAGGGTTAGGGGACAGAGGGGTAGGATTAGGAGACAGTAGGGTAGGGTTAGGGGACAGTAGGGTAGGGTTAGGGGACAGTAGGGTAGGGTTAGGGGACAGTAGGGTAGGTTTAGGGGACAGAGGGGTAGGGTTAGGAGACTGTAGGGTAGGGTTAGGGGACAGAGGGGTAGGGTTAGGGGACAGACCATGTTTCATATCAACATAGTACCCTGGAGACAGTAGAGTAGGGTTAGGGGACAGAGGGGTAGGGTTAGGGGACAGTAGGGTAGGGTTAGGGGACAGTAGGGTAGGGTTAGGGGACAGGGGGACAGAGGGAGGAGAGAGATACACTACATGGCAAAAGGTATGTGGACACCTGCTCGTCCAACATCTCATTCCAAAATCATGGGTATTAATATGGAGTTGGTCCTCCCTTTGCTGCTATAACAGCCTCCACTCTTCTGGGAAGGCTTTCCACTAGATGTAGGAACATTGCTGCTATAACAGCCTCCACTCTTCTGGGAAGGCTTTCCACTAGATGTTGGAACATTGCTGCTATAACAGCCTCCTCTCTTCTGGGAAGGCTTTCCACTAGATGTAGGAACATTGCTGCTATAACAGCCTCCACTCTTCTGGGAAGGCTTTCCACTAGATGTTGGGACATTGCTGCTATAACAGCCTCCACTCTTCTGGGAAGGCTTTCCACTAGATGTTGGAACATTGCTGCTATAACAGCCTCCACTCTTCTGGGAAGGCTTTCCACTAGATGTAGGAACATTGCTGCTATAACAGCCTCCACTCTTCTGGGAAGGCTTTCCACTAGATGTTGGAACATTGCTGCTATAACAGCCTCCACTCTTCTGGGAAGGCTTTCCACTAGATGTAGGAACATTGCTGCTATAACAGCCTCCACTCTTCTGGGAAGGCTTTCCACTAGATGTAGGAACATTGCTGCTATAACAGCCTCCACTCTTCTGGGAAGGCTTTCCACTAGATGTTGGAACATTGCTGCTATAACAGCCTCCACTCTTCTGGGAAGGCTTTCCACTAGATGTTGGAACATTGCTGCTATAACAGCCTCCACTCTTCTGGGAAGGCTTTCCACTAGATGTAGGAACATTGCTGCTATAACAGCCTCCACTCTTCTGGGAAGGCTTTCCACTAGATGTTGGAACATTGCTGCTATAACAGCCTCCACTCTTCTGGGAAGGCTTTCCACTAGATGTAGGAACATTGCTGCTATAACAGCCTCCTCCACTCTTCTGGGAAGGCTTTCCACTAGATGTTGGAACATTGCTGTGGAGAACTTGGTTCCATGCGCTGATATTGGGTGATTAGGCCTGACTCACAGTCGGTGTTCCAATTCATCCCAAAGGTGTTCGATGGGGTTGAGGTCAGGGCTCTGTGCAGGCCAGTCATGTTCTTCCACACCAATCTTGACAAATCATTTCTATATGGACCTTGCTTTGTGCACGGGGGCATTGTCATGCTGAAACAGGAAAGGGCCTTCCCCAAACTGTTACCACAAATTTGGAAGCACAGGATCTTCTAGAATGTCTTTGTATGTTGTAGCATTTAGATTTCCCTTCACTGGAACTAAGGGGCCCGAACCATGAAAAACAGCCCCAGGTCATTATTCCTCCTCCACCAAACTTTACAGTTGGGGCATAGTGCCAATGCAATCTGGCAGTCCAACGGACATTTCCACTTTACAGTACCAGAGCTTATGGTTGACCGGAAGAGCTCTAGAAGGGCAGAAATTTGACGAACTCACTTGTTGGAAAGGTGGTATCCTGTAACAGTGCCACGTTGAAAGTCACTGAGCTCTTCAGTATGAGCCATTCTACTGTCAATGTTTGTCTATGGAGATTGCATGGCTCAATTTTAGACTCTTGTCAGCCAGGGGTGTGGGCTGAAACAGACGAATTGACTAATTTGAAGGGGTGTCCACATACTTTTGTATATATATTGCGTAAGTTCGGGCTAAGGTTCATGCTGTCGCACACCTCCACCTCTCACAAAGCTTCACACCCCTGGAGACAGGGTAAGGACATAGAAATACCTTTTAGTATTTTTGACATTAGAAATACGATATAGTATTTTTGGGATTACTAACACCGTAAAAGTTAAATTAACAGCCCGGGTGTTTATTTGCTGAACACAAAAGGTGCTGATTTAAAGAAAGGCTTCTATTTATTTTATACACACAACTTTTGCTCATTTGTATAGTTAATTGTTAAATTCCAGCATTCACGTCCTGCATTTTAATAACTAATGTGTTATAATTTACACACTGTCTCTATGCCTCTCTATAAAAAAATTACTTTAAATAGTTCCCTTGACAATAATTTTTCTCATCTTTGACTGTGTATTTTTGGCAGTTCCTTCCAGACGATTTTCAGGGTTCTTTATTCCTGAAGTTTTTGTGTTTGCCAGTAAGCTAGCAGTTCTCAGCTGTTAGCAGCCAATGGCTAGCAGTTCTCAGCTGTTAGCAGCCAATGGCTAGCAGTTCTCAGCTGTTAGCAGCCAATGGCTAGCAGTTCTCAGCTGTTAGCAGCCAATGGCTAGCAGTTCTCAGCTGTTAACAGCCAATGGCTAGCAGTTCTCAGCTGTTAGCAGCCAATGGCTAGCAGTTCTCAGCTGTTAACAGCCAATGGCTAGCAGTTCTCAGCTGTTAGCAGCCAATGGCTAGCAGTTCTCAGCTGTTAACAGCCAATGGCTAGCAGTTCTCAGCTGTTAGCAGCCAATGGCTAGCAGTTCTCAGCTGTTAGCAGCCAATGGCTAGCAGTTCTCAGCTGTTAGCAGCCAAAGGCTAGCAGTTCTCAGCTGTTAGCAGCCAATGGCTAGCAGTTCTCAGCTGTTAGCAGCCAATGGCTAGCAGTTCTCAGCTGTTAGCAGCCAATGGCTAGCAGTTCTCAGCTGTTAACAGCCAATGGCTAGCAGTTCTCAGCTGTTAGCCAGCCATGGCTAGCAGTTCTCAGCTGTTAGCAGCCAATGGGCTAGCAGTTCTCAGCTGTTAGCAGCCAATGGCTAGCAGTTCTCAGCTGTTAGCAGCCAATGGCTAGCAGTTCTCAGCTGTTAGCAGCCAATGGCTAGCAGTTCTCAGCTGTTAGCAGCCAATGGCTAGCAGTTCTCAGCTGTTAACAGCCAATGGCTAGCAGTTCTCAGCTGTTAGCAGCCAATGGCTAGCAGTTCTCAGCTGTTAACAGCCAATGGCTAGCAGTTCTCAGCTGTTAGCAGCCAATGGCTAGCAGTTCTCAGCTGTTAGCAGCCAATGGCTAGCAGTTCTCAGCTTGTTAGCAGCCAATGGCTAGCAGTTCTCAGCTGTTAGCAGCCAATGGCTAGCAGTTCTCAGCTGTTAGCAGCCAATGGCTAGCAGTTCTCAGCTGTTAGCAGCCAATGGCTAGCAGTTCTCAGCTGTTAGCAGCCAATGGCTAGCAGTTCTCAGCTGTTAGCAGCCAATGGCTAGCAGTTTCTCAACTGTTAGCAGCAAATGGCTAGCAGTTCTCAGCTGTTAACAGCAAATGGCTAGCAGACATTTCTTACTTGCGATAAAAATGGATGATTACCATGGTTTTTGTTGTTGTTGTCATTACTGAATTATTTCATGTGACAAATAAAAACATTATAACTCGTAAACAATTTATGGTAATTCTTGGTAAATTCTTAAACAGTTAATTTAGCCGTTTATTTACAACAGGTGTTTGTTTGCTGAAATGTTACCATTACCTGGTTATTAAAAAGGAAAGGGTGTCTGGAGATGCTGCGTTTATTTGACGTTTTACGGTCTATATTTTCGCATACTATGTTTTGTGAGGTAAGAATGTGAATGTGTTTTATTACCTTTCTCAACGGCAGTGAGGTAGGCCCTCTCCTCAGCAGAGAGATCCACCTCAGCCCGAACAATCTGCAGTGGGATTCTGTCTTGGTACGGAGAGGAGCTCACTTTCTTATAATACAACTGAGCCATTGGATTCTTCTGGCCTGGCTCTGATACAGAGAGAGAGAGAGAGAGAGAGATGGGGGGAGGGAGAGAGAGAGAGAGAGAGAGGAGAGAGAGAGAGGGGGGAGA
>NC_034182.2:46523131-46540838 GCF_002021735.2 Oncorhynchus kisutch
CTCCCTCTCATTTTCCCTCCCCTTTTCTCTCTTTCTCCCTCCCACCTCTCTCTCATTCTCCCTTCCTCCCTCTCATTCTCCCTCCCCCACTCTCCTATTCTCTCTCCCTCTCGCTCTCTTCATTCTCCCTCCTTCTCTCATTCTCCCTCCCCCTCTCTCATGATTCCTCCCTCTCTCAGTCTCCCTCCCTTCCCATCTCCCTCACTCCCTCTCATTCTCCCTCCCTCTCTCATTCTCTCTCCCTCTCTCCCATTGTCTCTCCCTCTCTCTCCCCCTCTAATTCTCCCTCGCCATCTCATTCTGCCTCCATCTCTCTCATTCTCCCTCCCTCTCTTTTTATTCTCCCTTTCTCTCTCTCATTCTCCCTCCCCCTCTCTCATTCTTCCTGCCTCTCTCTGTCTCCCTCCCTCCCTGTCTCCCCCCCCCACTCAGTCTCCCTCCCTCCCTCCCTCTCTGTCTCCCTCCCTCTCTGTCTCCCTCCCTCTCTTCAGTCTCTTCTTCCTGATTAGAAGAGCTACATCAGGCCCATTAATTGATTGTCTGTGTGTGTGTGCTGACCTAATCTGTGAGTCATTGTCCTGATCTCCTGAGTTTGGAATGACGGTTCGGAAGGAACAATGATAAATTGAGCACTTATCACAACTACGTTGTGTGTGTGTGTGTGTGTGTGTGTGTGTGTTGTGTGTGGTGTGTGTGTGTGTGTGTGTGTGTGTGTGTGTGTGTGTGTGTGTGTGTGTGTGTGTGTGTGTGTGTGTGTGTTTTGAGCGTGCCAAATGTAAGACATTTAAATTCCAGGCATGTTTCATTGACAGTGTAAATGGGTAGATAGTATGTAGCTCTCACAGTCTCAGAGTTAGACATTCATCCGTGTTTGAAATGTCAAAGGTCTTCCAGACATGTTTAAGGTTAGGTTAAGGCATTAATTAGACAGTTTTAAGGTAGGGTAAAGTTTGGGTTAAGTTAGGGATAAGTTAGGGATAAGTTAGGGATAAGTTAGGGATAAGTTAGGGTTAAGTTAGGGTTAAGTTAGGGTAAAGTTTGGGTTAAGTTAGGGTAAAGTTTGGGTTAAGTCGGAATGGTTAAGGTTAGGTTAAGGCATTAACTAGACAGTTTTAAGTTAGGGTAAAGTTTGGGTTAAGTCGGAATGGTTAAGGTTAGGTTAAGGCCTTAAGTACACATTTTTAAGTTAGGGTAAAGTTTGGATTAAGTTAGGGATAAGTTAGGGTTAAGTTAGGGTTACGTTAGGGTTAAGTTTGGGTTAAGTCAGAATCGTTAAGGTTTGGGATAGGATTTAACTACACATGTTTAAGTTAGGGATAAGTTAGGGTTAAGTTAGGTTTAAGTTTGGGTTAAGCTAGGGATAAGTTAGGGTAAAGTTTGGGTTAAGTTTGGTTTAAGTTAAGGATAAGTTAAGGATAAGTTAGGTATAAGTTAGGTTTAAGTTAGGGATAAGTTGGGGTTAAGTTTGGGTTAAGTTAGGGATAAGTGCTTACATCCTAACCAGAACCTACTAGAAGGTATTCCAACATGCACCAGAGGCAACTGCTTACATCCTAAACCAGAACCTACTAGTGCTCAATGTTGCCCCTAGTGGCCGGTTTCCAACTGCTTACATCCTAAACCAGAACCTACTAGAAGGTAACAGTGCTCACTGTTGCCCCCAGTGACCGGTTTCCACGTCATCTCCTGACGTCCTCAGACATGGATGGACGTCGAATATTGACTTGTCTCACGGGTGACTAGGCTGTACTCTGCATGACACAAATACAAGCTCAATGGCTCATCTCAAGTGCTACTTCCTGTGTTTGTTTCTCTCTCTCTCTCTCCTCTCTCTCTCTCTCTCTCTCTCTCTCTCTCTCTCTCTCTCTCTCTCTCTCTCTCCTCTCTCTCTCTCTCTCTCTCTCTCTCTCTCTCTCTCTCTCTCTCTCTCTCTCTCTCTCTCTCTCTCTCTCTCCTCTCTCTCTCTCTCTCTCGTCTCTCTCTCTCTTCTCTCTCTCTCTCTCCTCTACTCTCTCTCTCTCTCTCTCTCTCTCTTCTGTCTGTCTCTCTCTCTCTCTCTGTCTCTCTCTGTCTCTCTCTGTCTCTCTCTCTCTGTCTCTCTCTCTCTCTCTCTCTGTCTCTCTGTCTGGTTTGACTGGTACCGTAGCTAGGGGTAAGTTAAGTGACTAGCCAATCAGCATACATAATAAACAGATTATCAGCAGCGTATCTGAAAGAGGTATGAACGTGAAGTGTGTGTGTGTAGAGTCTAGAGAGTGTGGATGGACTTTGCAAAACAATTAAGATAAAGACAATAAAGGATAGTATAGAGGATAGGACAATAAATAGTCTGGTAGACATTTGATTATCTGAAGCTGTTCAGGAGTCTGATGGCTGGGGGGATAGAAGATGTTCAGGAGTCTGATGGCTGGGGGGATAGAAGATGTTCAGGAGTCTGATGGCTGGGGGGGATAGAAGATGTTCAGGAGTCTGATGGCTGGGGGGATAGAAGATGTTCAGGAGTCTGATGGCTGGGGGGGATAGAAGATGTTCAGGAGTTCTGATGGCTTGGGGGATAGAAGATGTTCAGGAGTCTGATGGCTGGGGGGATAGAAGATGTTCAGGAGTCTGATGGCTGGGGGATAGAGATGTCAGGATGTCTGATGTCTTGGGGGATAGAAGATGTTCAGGAGTCTGATGGTGGGGGGTAGAGTAGAAGATGTGCAGGAGTCTGATGGTGGGGGGATAGAAGATGTTCAGGAGTCTGATGGCTGGGGGGGGAATAGAAGATGTTCAGGAGTCTGATGTCTTGGGGATAGAAAGATGTTCAGGAGTCTGATGGCTGGGGGGATAGAAGATGTTCAGGAGTCTGATGTTCTTGGGGGATAGAGATGTTCAGGAGTTGATGGCTGGGGGGATAGAAGATGTTCAGAAGTCTGATGGCTGGGGGGTAGAAGATGTTCAGGAGTCTGATGGCTGGGGGTAGAAGATGTTCAGGCAGTCTGATGGCTGGGGGGATAGAAGATGTTCAGGAGTCTGATGGCTGGGGGGATAGAAGATGTTCAGGAGTCTGATGGCTGGGGGAGTAGAAGATGTTCAGGAGGTCTGATGGGGGGGTAGAAGATGTTCAGGAGTCTGATGGCTGGGGGGATAGAAGATGTTCAGGAGTTGATGGCTGGGGGGGTAGAAGTGTTCAGGAGTTCTGATGTCTTGGGGGATAGAAGATGTTCAGGAGTCGATGGTCTGGGGGGATAGAAGATGTTCAGGAGTCTGATGGCTGGGGGGGTAGAAGCTGTCAGGAGTAGATGGCTGGGGGGATAGAAGATGTTCAGGAGTCTGATGGCTGGGGGGATAGAAGATGTTCAGGAGTCTGATGGCTGGGGGGATAGAGATGTTCAGGAGTCTGATGGCTGGGGGGGGGTAGAAGATGTTCAGAAGTCTGATGGCTGGGGGGGTAGAAGATGTTCAGGAGTCTGATGGCTGGGGGGGATAGAAGATGTTCAGGAGTCTGATGGGCTGGGGGATAGAAGATGTTCAGGAGTCTGATGGCTGGGGGGGGTAGAAGATGTTCAGGAGTCTGATGGCTGTGGGGATAGAAGATGTTCAGGAGTCTGATGGCTGGGGGGATAGAAGATGTTCAGGAGTTTGATGGCTGGGGGATAGAAGATGTTCAGGAGTCTGATGGCTGGGGGGGTAGAAGATGTTCAGGAGTCTGATGGCTGGGGGGATAGTAGATGTTCAGGAGTCTGATGGCTGGGGGGATAGAAGATGTTCAGGAGTCTGATGGCTGGGGGGATAGAAGATGTTCAGGAGTCTGATGGCTGGGGGGGTAGAAGATGTTCAGGAGTCCGATGGCTGGGGGGATAGAAGATGTTCAGGAGTCTGATGGCTGGGGGGATAGAAGATGTTCAGGAGTCTGATGGCTGGGGGATAGAAGATGTTCAGGAGTCTGATGGCTGGGGGATAGAAGATGTTCAGGAGTCTGATGGCTGGGGGGGGTAGAAGATGTTCAGGAGTCTGATGGCTGGGGGATAGAAGATGTTCAGGAGTCTGATGGCTGGGGGGGTAGAAGCTGTTCAGGAGTCTGATGGCTGGGGGATAGAAGATGTTCAGGAGTCTGATGGCTGGGGGGGGTAGAAGATGTTCAGGAGTCTAATGGCTGGGGGGATAGAAGATGTTCAGGAGTCTGATGGCTGGGGGGGTAGACGATGTTCAGGAGTCTGATGTCTTGGGGGATAGAAGATGTTCAGGAGTCTGATGGCTGGGGGGATAGAAGATGTTCAGGAGTCTGATGGCTGGGGGATAGAAGATGTTCAGGAGTCTGATGGCTGGGGGGGTAGAAGATGTTCAGGAGTCTGATGTCTTGGGGGATAGAAGATGTTCAGGAGTCTGATGGCTGGGGGGATAGAAGATGTTCAGGAGTCTGATGGCTGGGGGGGTAGAAGATGTTCAGGAGTATGATGGCTGGGGGGATAGAAGATGTCAGGAGTCTGATGGCTGGGGGGATAGAAGATGTTCAGGAGTCTGATGGCTGGGGGGGTAGAAGATATTCAGGAGTCTGATGGCTGGGGGGATAGAAGATGTTCAGGAGTCTGATGGCTTGGGGGGATAGAAGATGTTCAGGAGTCTGATGGCTGGGGGGGAGAGAAGATGTTCAGGAGTCTGACGGCTGGGGGGGTAGAAGATGTTCAGCGAGTCTGATGGCTGGGCGGGAGAGAAGATGTTCAGGAGTCTGACGGCTGGGGGGGTAGAAGATGTTCAGGAGTCTAATGGTGGGGGGGATAGAAGATGTTCAGGAGTCTGATGGCTGGGGGGGTAGACGATGTTCAGGAGTCTGATGTCTTGGGGGATAGAAGATGTTCAGGAGTCTGATGGCTGGGGGGATAGAAGATGTTCGGAGTCTGATGGCTTGGGGGGGTAGAAGATGTTCAGGAGTCTGATGGCTGGGGGGATAGTAGATGTTCAGCAGTCTGATGTCTTGGGGGATAGAAGATGTTCAGGAGTCTGATGGCTGGGGGGGTAGAAGATGTTCAGCAGTCTGATGGCTGGGGGATAGAAGAATGTTCAGGAGTCTGATGGCTGGGGGGGTAGAAAGATGTTCAGGAGTCTGATGGCTGGGGGATAGAAGATGTTCAGGAGTCTGATGGCTGGGGGGGTAGAAGATGTTCAGGAGTCTGATGTCTTGGGGGATAGAAGATGTTCAGGAGTCTGATGGTGGGGGGATAGAAGACTGTTCAAGGAGTCTGATGGCTGGGGGGGTAGAAGATGTTCAGGAGTATGATGGCTGGGGGATAGAAGAATGTTCAGGAGTCTGATGGCTGGGGGATAGAAGATGTTCAGGAGTCTGATGGCTGGGGGGGTAGAAGATATTCAGGAGTCTGATGGCTGGGGGGATAGAAGATGTTCAGGAGTCTGATGGCTGGGGGGATAGAAGATGTTCAGGAGTCTGATGGCTGGGGGGAGAGAAGATGTTCAGGAGTCTGACGGCTGGGGGGGTAGAAGATGTTCAGGAGTCTGATGGCTGGGGGGAGAGAAGATGTTCAGGAGTCTGACGGCTGGGGGGGGTAGAAGATGTTCAGGAGTCTAATGGCTGGGGGGATAGAAGATGTTCAGGAGTCTGATGGCTGGGGGGGTAGACGATGTTCAGGAGTCTGATGTCTTGGGGGATAGAAGATGTTCAGGAGTCTGATGGCTGGGGGGATAGAAGATGTTCAGGAGTCTGATGGCTGGGGGGGGTAGAAGATGTTCAGGAGTCTGATGGCTTGGGGGATAGTAGATGTTCAGGAGTCTGATGGCTGGGGGGATAGAAGATGTTCAGGAGTCTGATGGCTGGGGGGATAGAAGATGTTCAGGAGTCTGATGGCTGGGGGGGTAGAAGATGTTCAGGAGTCTGATGGCTGGGGGGATAGAAGATGTTCAGGAGTCTGATGGCTGGGGGGATAGAAGATGTTCAGGAGTCTGATGTCTTGGGGGATAGAAGATGTTCAGGAGTCTGATGGCTGGGGGGATAGAAGATGTTCAGGAGTCTGATGGCTGGGGGGGTAGAAGATGTTCAGGAGTCTGATGGCTGGGGGGATAGAAGATGTTCAGGAGTCTGATGGCTGGGGGATAGAAGATGTTCAGGAGTCTGATGGCTGGGGGGGGTAGAAGCTGTTCAGGAGTCTGATGGCTGGGGGATAGAAGATGTTCAGGAGTCTGATGGCTGGGGGGGTAGAAGATGTTCAGGAGTCTGATGGCTGGGGGGGTAGAAGATGTTCAGGAGTCTGATGGCTGGGGGGTAGAAGATGTTCAGGAGTCTGATGGCTGGGGGGGTAGAAGATGTTCAGCAGTCTGATGTCTTGGGGGATAGAAGATGTTCAGGAGTCTGATGGCTGGGGGGTAGAAGATGTTCAGGAGTCTGATGGCTGGGGGGATAGAAGATGTTCAGGAGTCTTATGGCTGGGGGGGTAGAAGATGTTCAGGAGTCTGATGGCTGGGGGGATAGAAGATGTTCAGGAGTCTGATGGCTGGGGGATAGAAGATGTTCAGGAGTCTGATGGCTGGGGGGGTAGAAGATGTTCAGAAGTCTGATGGCTGGGGGGGTAGAAGATGTTCAGGAGTCTGATGGCTGGGGGGATAGAAGATGTTCAGGAGTCTGATGGCTGGGGGGATAGAAGATGTTCAGGAGTCTGATGGCTGGGGGGGGTAGAAGATGTTCAGGAGTCTGATGGCTGGGGGGATAGAAGATGTTCAGGAGTCTGATGGCTGGGGGGATAGAAGATGTTCAGGAGTTTGATGGCTGGGGGATAGAAGATGTTCAGGAGTCTGATGGCTGGGGGGGTAGAAGATGTTCAGGAGTCTGATGGCTGGGGGGATAGTAGATGTTCAGGAGTCTGATGGCTGGGGGGATAGAAGATGTTCAGGAGTCTGATGGCTGGGGGGATAGAAGATGTTCAGGAGTCTGATGGCTGGGGGGGTAGAAGATGTTCAGGAGTCCGATGGCTGGGGGGATAGAAGATGTTCAGGAGTCTGATGGCTGGGGGGATAGAAGATGTTCAGGAGTCTGATGGCTGGGGGATAGAAGATGTTCAGGAATCTGATGGCTGGGGGATAGAAGATGTTCAGGAGTCTGATGGCTGGGGGGGTAGAAGATGTTCAGGAGTCTGATGGCTGGGGGATAGAAGATGTTCAGGAGTCTGATGGCTGGGGGGGTAGAAGCTGTTCAGGAGTCTGATGGCTGGGGGATAGAAGATGTTCAGGAGTCTGATGGCTGGGGGGGTAGAAGATGTTCAGGAGTCTGATGGCTGGGGGGGTAGAAGATGTTCAGGAGTCTGATGGCTGGGGGGGGTAGAAGATGTTCAGGAGTCTGATGGCTGGGGGGGTAGAAGATGTTCAGCAGTCTGATGTCTTGGGGGATAGAAGATGTTCAGGAGTCTGATGGCTGGGGGGGTAGAAGATGTTCAGCAGTCTGATGGCTGGGGGATAGAAGATGTTCAGGAGTCTGATGGCTAGGGGGGGTAGAAGATGTTCAGGAGTCTGATGGCTGGGGGATAGAAGATGTTCAGGAGTCTGATGGCTGGGGGGGTAGAAAGATGTTCAGGAGTCTGATGTCTTGGGGGATAGAAGATGTTCAGGAGTCTGATGGCTGGGGGGATAGAAGATGTTCAGGAGTCTGATGGCTGGGGGGGTAGAAGATGTTCAGGAGTATGATGGCTGGGGGGATAGAAGATGTTCAGGAGTCTGATGGCTGGGGGATAGAAGATGTTCAGGAGTCTGATGGCTGGGGGGGTAGAAGATGTTCAGGAGTCTGATGGCTGGGGGTATAGAAGATGTTCAGGAGTCTGATGGCTGGGGGGATAGAAGATGTTCAGGAGTCTGATGGCTGGGGGGAGAGAAGATGTTCAGGAGTCTGACGGCTGGGGGGGTAGAAGATGTTCAGGAGTCTAATGGCTGGGGGATAGAAGATGTTCAGGAGTCTGATGGCTGGGGGGGTAGACGATGTTCAGGAGTCTGATGTCTTGGGGGATAGAAGATGTTCAGGAGTCTGATGGCTGGGGGGATAGAAGATGTTCAGGAGTCTGATGCTGGGGGGGTAGAAGATGTTCAGGAGTCTGATGGCTTGGGGGATAGTAGATGTTCAGGAGTCTGATGGCTGGGGGGATAGAAGATGTTCAGGAGTCTGATGGCTGGGGGGATAGAAGATGTTCAGGAGTCTGATGGCTGGGGGGGTAGAAGATGTTCAGGAGTCTGATGGCTGGGGGGATAGAAGATGTTCAGGAGTCTGATGGCTGGGGGGATAGAAGATGTTCAGGAGTCTGATGTCTTGGGGGATAGAAGATGTTCAGGAGTCTGATGGCTGGGGGATAGAAGATGTTCAGGAGTCTGATGGCTGGGGGGGTAGAAGATGTTCAGGAGTCTGATGGCTGGGGGGATAGAAGATGTTCAGGAGTCTGATGGCTGGGGGATAGAAGATGTTCAGGAGTCTGATGGCTGGGCGGGTAGAAGATGTTCAGGAGTCTGATGGCTGGGGGGGTAGAAGATGTTCAGGAGTCTGATGGCTGGGGGGGTAGAAGATGTTCAGGAGTCTGATGGCTGGGGGGGTAGAAGATGTTCAGCAGTCTGATGTCTTGGGGGATAGAAGATGTTCAGGAGTCTGATGGCTGGGGGGGTAGAAGATGTTCAGCAGTCTGATGGCTGGGGGATAGAAGATGTTCAGGAGTCTGATGGCTGGGGGGGGTAGAAGATGTTCAGGAGTCTGATGGCTGGGGGATAGAAGATGTTCAGGAGTCTGATGGCTGGGGGGATAGAAGATGTTCAGGAGTCTGATGTCTTGGGGGATAGAAGATGTTCAGGAGTCTGATGGCTGGGGGATAGAAGATGTTCAGGAGTCTGATGTCTTGGGGGATAGAAGATGTTCAGGAGTCTGATGGCTGGGGGGATAGAAGATGTTCAGGAGTCTGATGTCTTGGGGGATAGAAGATGTTCAGGAGTCTGATGGCTGGGGGGATAGAAGATGTTCAGGAGTCTGATGTCTTGGGGGATAGAAGATGTTCAGAGTTTGATGGCTGGGGGGATAGAAGATGTTCAGGAGTCTGATGGCTGGGGGGGTAGAAGATGTTCAGGAGTCTGATGGCTGGGGGGGTAGAAGATGTTCAGGAGTCTGATGGCTGGGGGGGTAGAAGATGTTCAGGAGTCTGATGGCTGGGGGGTAGAAGATGTTCAGGAGTCTGATGGCTGGGGGATAGAAGATGTTCAGGAGTCTGATGGCTGGGGGGATAGAAGATGTTCAGGAGTCTGATGGCTGGGGGGGTAGAAGATGTTCAGGAGTCTGATGGCTGGTTGGGTAGAAGATGTTCAGGAGTCTGATGGCTGGGGGGATAGAAGATGTTCAGGAGTCTGATGGCTGGGGGGATAGAAGATGTTCAGGAGTCTGATGGCTGGGGGGATAGAAGATGTTCAGGAGTCTGATGGCTGGGGGGGTAGAAGATGTTCAGGAGTCTGATGGCTGGGGGGATAGAAGATGTTCAGGAGTCTGATGGCTGGGGGGGTAGAAGATGTTCAGGAGTCTGATGGCTGGGGGATAGAAGATGTTCAGGAGTCTGATGGCTGGGGGGGTAGAAGATGTTCAGGAGTCTGATGGCTGGGGGATAGAAGATGTTCAGGAGTCTGATGGCTGGGGGGTATAAGATGTTCAGGAGTCTGATGGCTGGGGGATAGAAGATGTTCAGGAGTCTGAATGCCGGGGGGTGTAGAAGCTGTTCAGGAGTCTGATGGCTGGGGGATAGAAGATGTTCAGGAGTCTGATGGCTGGGGGGGTAGAAGATGTTCAGGAGTCTGATGGCTGGGGGGGTAGAAGATGTTCAGGAGTCTGATGGCTGGGGGGGTAGAAGATGTTCAGGAGTCTGATGGCTGGGGGGGTAGAAGATGTTCAGGAGTCTGATGGCTGGGGGGGTAGAAGATGTTCAGCAGTCTGATGTCTTGGGGGATAGAAGATGTTCAGGAGTCTGATGGCTGGGGGGGTAGAAGATGTTCAGCAGTCTGATGGCTGGGGGATAGAAGATGTTCAGCAGTCTGATGTCTTGGGGTAGAAGATGTTCAGCAGTCTGATGTCTTGGGGGATAGAAGATGTTCAGCAGTCTGATGGCTGGGGGATAGAAGATGTTCAGGAGTCTGATGGCTGGGGGGGGGGTAGAAGATGTTCAGGAGTCTGATGGCTGGGGGGGTAGAAGATGTTCAGGAGTCTGATGGCTGTGTGATAGAAGACGTTCAGGAGTCTGATGGCTGGGGGGGTAGAAGATGTTCAGGAGTCTGATGGCTGGGTGGGTAGAAGATGTTCAGGAGTCTGATGGCTGGGGGGGGTAGAAGATGTTCAGGAGTCTGATGGCTGGGTGGGTAGAAGATGTTCAGGAGTCTGATGGCTGGGGGGTAGAAGATGTTAAAGAGCCTTTTGGTCCCAGACTTGGTGCTCCAGTACCGCTTGCCGTGCGGTAGCAGAGAGACCCGTCTATAATTTGGGTGGCTGGAGTCTTTGAGAGGCCTTCCTCTGACACCGCCTGGTATAGAGGTTCTGGATGGCAGGGAGTTCGGCCCTAGTGATGTACTGGACCGTACCCACTACCCTCTGTAGCACCTTACGGTCAGATGCCAAGCAGTTGCCACACCAGGCGGTCAAGATGCTCTCAATGGTGCAGTCGTTATAACATTTTGAGGATCTGAGGGCCCATGACAAATCTTTATCAGCCTCCTGAGGGGGGAAAGAGGCGTTGTCGTGCCCTCTTCACCACTGTGTTGGTGTGTTTGGACCATGAGAGGTCCTTAGTGATGTACACACCGAGGAACATGAAGCTCTCAACCCGATGGGGGTGTGTTCGTACCATGAGAGGTCCTTAGTGATGTGGACACCAAGGAACATGAAGCTCTCGATCCAATGGGGGTGTGTTTGGACCATGATAGGTCCTTAGTGATGTGGACACCGAGGAACATGAAGCTCTCAACCCGATGGGGGTTGTGTTTGGACCATGATAGGTCCTTAGTGATGTGGACACCGAGGAACATGAAGCTCTCGATCCAATGGGGGTGTGTTTGGACCATGAGAGGTCCTTAGTGATGTGGACACCGAGGAACATGAAGCTCTCGATCCGATGGGGGTGTGTTCGCACCATGAGAGGTCCTTAGTGATGTGGACATCGAGGAACATGAATCTCTCGATCCAATCAGGGTGTGTTCGGACCATGAGAGGTCCTTAGTGATGTGGACACCGAGGAACATGAAGCTCTCGATCCAATGGGGGTGTGTTTGGACCATGAGAGGTCCTTAGTGATGTGGACACCGAGGAACATGAGGCTCTCGATCCAATGGGGGTGTGTTCGAACCATGAGAGGTCCTTAGTGATGTGGACACCAAGGAACATGAAGCTCTCGATCCAATGGGGGTGTGTTTGGACCATGATAGGTCCTTAGTGATGTGGACACCGAGGAACATGAAGCTCTCAACCCGATGGGGGTGTGTTTGGACCATGATAGGTCCTTAGTGATGTGGACACCGAGGAACATGAAGCTCTCGATCCAATGGGGGTGTGTTTGGACCATGAGAGGTCATTAGTGATGTGGACACCGAGGAACATGAAGCTCTCAATCCGATGGGGGTGTGTTCGGACCATGAGAGGTCCTTAGTGATGTGGACACCGAGGAACATGAAGCTCTCGATTCGATGGGGGTGTGTTCGGACCATGAGAGGTCCTTAGTGATGTGGACACCGAGGAACATGAAGCTCTCGATCCAATGGGGGTGTGTTTGAACCATGAGAGGTCCTTAGTGATGTGGACACCGAGGAACATGAAGCTCTCGATCCAATGGGGGTGTGTTCGGACCATGAGAGGTCCTTAGTGATGTGGACACCAAGGAACATGAAGCTCTCGATCCAATGGGGGTGTGTTTGGACCATGAGAGGTCCTTAGTGATGTGGACACCGAGGAACATGAAGCTCTCGATCCAATGGGGGTGTGTTTGGACCATGAGAGGTCCTTAGACATATTTTTCACCTTATCGGGTATTCAAACCCGCAACCTTTCGCTTACCAGCCCAACACTCTAACCACGCCTCCCCCTCTCTCTCTCTCTCTCTCTCTCTCTCTCTCTCTCTCTCTCTCTCTCTCTGTCTCCCTCTCTCTCGCTCTCTCTCTCTCGCTCTCTGTCTCCCTCTCTCTCTCTGTCTCCCTCTCTCTCTCTCTCTCTCTCTCTCGCTCTCTCTCGCTCTCTCTCGCTCTCTGTCTCCCTCTCTCGCTCTCTGTCTCCCTCTCTCTCTCTCGCTCCCTGTCTCTCTCTCTCTCTCTCTCTCTCTCTCTCTCTCTCTCTGTCTCTCTCTCTCTCTCTCTCTCTCTCTCTTGCTCTCTGTCTCTCTCTCTCTCTCTCTCTCTCTCTCTCTCTCTCTTCCGTCTCTCTCTCTCTGTCTCTCTCTCTCACTCCCTCTCTCTCTCTCTCTCTCTCTCTCGCTCTCTCTCCCTCTCTCTCTGTCTCTCTCTCTCTCTCTCTCCCTCTCTCTCTCTCTCTCTCTCTCTCTCGCTCTCTCCTCTCTCTCGCTCTCTGTCTCTGTCTCTCTCTCTCCTCTCTCTGTCTCTCTCTCTCTCTGTCTCTCTCTCTCTCTCTCTCTCTCTCTCTCTCTCTCTCCTCTCTCATTGACTAATTAGCGATAGAGACAGCAGGCAGAAGGATATTGTCCCTTTGATCATGGTAGCAAAGTAAAACAACAACAACAACAACAACACACACACTTCCTCTTGAGA
Source organism: Oncorhynchus kisutch (assembly GCF_002021735.2). NCBI lineage: Eukaryota > Metazoa > Chordata > Actinopteri > Salmoniformes > Salmonidae > Oncorhynchus > Oncorhynchus kisutch. The sequence goes on from NC_034182.2 coordinate 46,535,870, forward strand.
CAGGAAGAGGAAATAGAAGGCCAGGTGGTTCAGCCCATATGCTCTCCTTCATCTAGGTGTGTGTGTGTGTGTGTGTGTGTGTGTGTGTGTGTGTGTGTGTGTGTGTGTGTGTGTGTGTGTGTGTGTGTGTGTGTGTGTGTGTGTGTGTGTGTGTGTGTGTGTATGTATGTGTGTGTGTGTGTGTGTGTGTGTGTGTGTGTGTGTGTGTGTGTGTGTGTGTGTGTGTGTGTGTGTGTGTGTGTGTGTGTGTGTGTGTGTGTGTGTGTGTGTGTCAGTACTGCTATTTACAGCAGTAAAGAGTGTACAATTATAAACTATGTAAGTTAAAGGACAACATCTACCACAATTGCATCCCAAATGGAACTCTATTCCCTATGTAGTGCACTACTTTAGACCAGAGTCCTATGGAACCTATTCCCTACATAGTGCACTACTTTAGACCAGATTCCTATGGAACCCTATTCCCTACATAGTGCACTACTTTAGACCAGATTCCTATAGAACCCTATTCCCTACATAGTTCACTACTTTAGACCAGAGTCCTATGGAACCCTATTCCCTACATAGTGCACTACTTTAGACCAGAGTCCTATGGAACCCTATTCCCTACACAGTGCACTACTTTAGACGGGATATCTATGAGTTCCAGTCCAAAGTTGTCCACTAGATAGGGAATAGGATGGCATTTGGGACGGATCCAGAGTCTTAAGTCGATCGAATGGAATAATGGTCTAACAAGAAAATACTGCTATCGAGATATGTTATCTCTCCCTCTCTCTTTCTGAGTCACTCCCTCACTCTCTCCCTCTCTCTTTCTGAGTCACTCCCTCACTCCCTCCCTCTCTCTTTCTCTCTTTCTGAGTCACTCCCTCTCTCTCTTTTTCTCTTTCTGAATCACTCTCTCACTCCCTCTCTCTTTCTCTCTCTCTGAATCACTCTCTCACTCCCTCTCTCTTTCTCTCTCTCTGAATCACTCCCTCCCTCCCTCTCCCTCTCTCTTTCTGAGTCACTCCCTCACTCCCTCCCTCTCTCTTTCTCTCTGTCTGAGTCACTCCCTCTCTCTTTTTCTCTTTCTGAATCACTCTCTCACTCCCTCTCTCTTTCTCTCTCTCTGAATCACTCTCTCACTCCCTCTCTCTTTCTCTCTCTCTGAATCACTCCCTCCCTCTCCCTCTCTCTTTCTGAGTCACTCCCTCCTCCCCTCCCTCTCTCTTTCTGAATCACTCCCTCCCTCTCTCTTTCTGAATCACTCCCTCTCTCTCTCTCTCTTTCTGAATCACTCCCTCTCTCTTTCTGAATCACTCCCTCTCTCTTTCTCTCTTTCTGAATCACTCCCTTCCTCTCTCTTTCTGAGTCACTCCCTCCCTCTCTCTTTCTCTCTTTCTGAGTCACTCCCTCTCTCTCTCTTTCTGAATCACTCCCTCTCTCTTTCTCTCTTTCTGAATCACTCCCTCTCTCTTTCTCTCTTTCTGAGTCACTCCCTCCCTCTCTCTTTCTGAATCACTCCCTCTCTCTTTCTGAATCACCTCCCTCTTTCTCTCTTTCTGAAATCACTCCCTCCCTCTCTCTTTCTGAGTAACTCCCTCCCTCTCTCTTTCTCTCTTTCCGAGTCACTCACTCCCTCTCTCTTTCTGAGTCACTCCCTCTCTCTTTCTCTCTTTCTGAATCACTCCCTCCCTCTCTCTTTCTCTCTTTCTGAATCACTCCCTCTCTCTTTCTCTCTTTCTGAATCACTCCCTCTCTCTTTCTCTCTTTGAGTCACTCCCTCCCTCTCTCTTTCTGAATCACTCCCCTCTGTTTCTCTCTTTCTGACTCACTCCCTCTCTCTTTCTCTCTTTCTGAATCACTCCCTCTCTCTTTCTCTCTTTCTGAATCACTCCCTCCTCTCTTCTTTCTCTCTTTCTGAATCACTCCCTCTCTCTTTCTCTCTTTCTGAATCACTCCCTCCCTCTTTCATCTCTTTCTGAATCACTCCCTCTCTCTTTCTCTCTTTTCGAATCACTCACTCCCTCCCTCTTTCTTTCTTTCTGAATCACTCCCTCCCTCTTTCTCTCTTTCTGAATCACTCACTCCCTCCCTCTTTCTCTATTCTGAATCACTCCCTCCCTCTCTCTTTCTGAGTCACTCCCTCCCTCTCTCTTTCTCTTCTTTCTGAGTCACTCCCTCCCTCCCTCTCTCTTTCTGTATCACTCCCTCTCTCTTCTCTCTCTTTCTGAATAACTCCCTCTCTCTTTCTCTCTTTCTGAGTCACTCCCTCCCTCTCTCTTTACTGAATCACTCCCTCTCTCTTTCTGAATTCACTCCCTCTCTCTTTCTCTCTTTCTGAATCACTCCCTCTCTCTTCTCTCTTTCTGAGTCACTCCTCCCTCTCTCTTTCTGAATCACTCCCTCTCTCTCTCTCTTCTGAATCTCTCCCTCTCTCTTCTGAATCACTCCCTCTCTCTTTCTCTCTTTCTGAATCACTCCCTCCCTCTCTCTTTCTGAGTCACTCCCTCTTTCTGAATCACTCCCTCTCTCTTTCTCTCTTTCTGAATCACTCCCTCTCTCTTTCTCTCTTTGAGTCACTCCCTCCCTCTCTCTTTCTGAATCACTCCCTCTCTGTTTCTCTCTTTCTGAATCACTCCCTCTCTCTTTCTCTCTTTCTGAATCACTCCCTCTCTCTTTCTCTCTTTCTGAATCACTCCCTCCCTCTCTCTTCTCTCTTTCTGAATCACTCCCTCTCTCTTTCTCTCTTTCTGAATCACTCCCTCCCTCTTTCTCTCTTTCTGAATCACTCCCTCTCTCTTTCTCTCTTTCTGAATCACTCACTCCCTCCCTCTTTCTTTCTTCTGTATCACTCCCTCTCTCTTTCTCTCTTTCTGAATAACTCCCTCTCTCTTTCTCTCTTCTGAGTCACTCCCTCCCTCTCTCTTTCTGAATCACTCCCTCTCTCTTTCTGAATCACTCCCTCTCTCTTTCTCTCTTTCTGAATCACTCCCTCTCTCTTTCTCTCTTTCTGAGTCACTCCTCCCTCTCTCTTTCTGAATCACTCCCTCCCTCACCTCTCTCCCTCTCTCTTTCTCTCTTTCTGAGTCACTCCCTCTCTCTTTTTCTCTTTCTGAATCACTCACTCCCTCCCTCTTTCTTTCTTTCTGAATCACTCCCTCCCTCTTTCTCTCTTTCTGAATCACTCACTCCCTCCCTCTTTCTCTATTTCTGAATCACTCCCTCCCTCTCTCTTTCTGAGTCACTCCCTCCCTCTCTTCTTTCTCTCTTTCTGAGTCACTCCTCCCTCCCTCTCTCTTTCTGTATCACTCCCTCTCTCTTTTCTCTCTTTCTGAATAACTCCCTCTCTCTTTCTCTCTTTCTGAGTCACTCCCTCCCTCTCTCTTTCTGAATCACTCCCTCTCTCTTTCTGAATCACTCCCTCTCTCTTCTCTCTTTCTGAATCACTCCCTCTCTCTTTCTCTCTTTCTGAGTCACTCCTCCCTCTCTCTTTCTGAATCACTCCCTCCCTCACTCTCTCCCTCTCTCTTTCTCTCTTTCTGAGTCACTCCCTCTCTCTTTTTCTCTTTCTGAATCACTCTCTCACTCCCTCTCTCTTTCTCTCTCTCTGAATCACTCTCTCACTCCCTCTCTCTTTCTCTCTCTCTGAATCACTCCCTCCCTCTCCCTCTCTCTTTCTGAGTCACTCCCTCCCTCCCTCCCTCTCTCTTTCTGAATCACTCCCTCCCTCTCTCTTTCTGAATCACTCCCTCTCTCTCTCTTTCTGAATCACTCCCTCTCTCTTTCTGAATCACTCCCTCTCTCTTTCTCTCTTTCTGAATCACTCCCCCTCTCTCTTTCTGAGTCACCTCCCTCCCTCTCTCTTTCTCTCTTTCTAAGTCACTCCCTCCCTCTCTCTTTCTGAATCACTCCTCTCTCTTTCTCTCTTCTGAATCACTCCCTTTCTCTTTCTCTCTTTCTGAGTCACTCCCTCCCTCTCTCTATTCTCTCTTTCTGAAGTCACTCCCTTCCCTCTCTCTTTCTGAGTCACTCCCTCTTCTCTTTCTCTCTTTCTGAATCACTCCCTCCCCTCTCTTCATTTCTCTCTTTCTGAATCACTCCCTCCCTCTTTCTCTCTTTCTGAATCACTCCCTCTCTCTTTCTCTCTCTTTCTGAATCACTCCTCTCTCTTTCTGTCTTGAGTCACTCCTCCCTCTCTCTTTCTGAATCACTCCCATCTCTTCTCTCTTTCTGCAATCACTCCCTTCTCTCTTCTCTCTTTCTGAATCACTCCCTCTCTCTTTCTCTCTTTCTGAATCACTCCCTCCCTCTCTCTTTCTGAGTCACTCCCTCCCTCTCTCTTTCTCTCTTTCTGAGTCACTCCCTCCCTCTCTCTTTCTGAGTCACTCCCTCTCTCTTTCTCTCTCTCTGATATCACTCTCTCACTCCCTCTCTCTTTCTCTCTCTCTGAATCACTCCCTCCCTCTCCCTCTCTCTTTCTGAGTCACTCCCTCACTCCCCCTCTCTCTTTCTCTCTGTCTGAGTCACTCCCTCTCTCTTCTCTTTCTGAATCACTCCTCACTCTCTCCTTTCTATCTCTCTGAATCACTCTCTCACTCCCTCTCGCTTTCTCTCTCTCTGAATCATCCCTCCTCTCCCTCTCTCTTCTGAGTCACTCCCTCCCCTCCTCTCTCTTCTTTCTGAATCACTCCCTCCCTCTCTCTTTCTGAATCACTCACTCTCTTCTCTCTTTCTGAATCTCTCCCTCTCTCCTTTCTGAATCACTCCCTCTCTCTTTCTCTCTTTCTGAATCACTCCTCCCTCTCTCTTTCTGAGTCACTCCCTCCTCTCTCTTTCTCTCTTTCTGAGTCACTCCCTCTCTCTCTCTTTCTGAATCACTCCCTCTCTCTTTCTCTCTTTCTGAATCACTCCCTCTCTCTTTCTCTCTTCTGAGTCACTCCTCCCTCTCTCTTTCTGAATCACTCCCTCTCTTCTGAATCACTCC
>NC_034182.2:46540938-46569045 GCF_002021735.2 Oncorhynchus kisutch
TTTCTGAATCACTCCCTCCCTCTCTCTTTCTGAATCACTCTCTCTCTCTCTCTCTTTCTGAATCTCTCCCTCTCTCTTTCTGAATCACTCCCTCTCTCTTTCTCTCTTTCTGAATCACTCCCTCCCTCTCTCTTTCTGAGTCACTCCCTCCCTCTCTCTTTCTCTCTTTCTGAGTCACTCCCTCTCTCTCTCTTTCTGAATCACTCCCTCTCTCTTTCTCTCTTTCTGAGTCACTCCCTCCCTCTCTCTTTCTGAATCACTCCCTCTCTCTTTCTGAATCACTCCCTCTCTTTCTCTCTTTCTGAATCACTCCCTCCCTCTCTCTTTCTGAGTCACTCCCTCCCTCTCTCTTTCTGAATCACTCCCTCTCTCTTTCTGAATCACTCCCTCTCTCTTCTCTCTTTCTGAATCACTCCCTCTCTATTCTCTCTTTCTGAGTCACTCCCTCCCTCTCTCTTCTGAATCACTCCCTCACTCCCTCCTCTTCTCTTTCTCTCTTTCTGAGTCACTCCCTCTCTATTTTTCTCTTCTTGAATCACTCTCTCACTCCCTCTCTCTTTCTCTCTCTGAATCACTCTCTCACTCCCTCTCTCTTTCTCTTCTTGAATCAATCACTCCTCTCAATCTCTCTCTTTCTGAGTCACTCCCTCCCTCCCTCCCACTCTCTTTCTGAATCACTCCCTCCCTCTCTCTTTCTGAATCACTCCCCTCTCTCTCTCTCTCTTTCTAAATCACTCCCTCTCTCTTCTGAATCACTCCCCTCTCTCTTTTCTCTCTTTCTGATAACTCCCCCCCTCTCTCTTTCTGAGTCACTCCTCCCTCTCTCTTTCTCTCTTCTGAGTCACTCCCTCCCTCTCCTCTTTCTGAATACGTCCCTCTCTCTTTCTCTCTTTCTGAATTCACTCCCTCTCTCTTTCTCTCTTTCTGAGTCACTCCCTCCCTCTCTCTTTCTGAATCACTCCCCTCTCTCTTTCTGAATACTCCCTCTCTTTCTCTCTTTCTGAATAACTCCTCCCTCTCTCTTTCTGAGTCACAACCTCCCTCCTCTCTATCTCTCTTTCTGAGTCACTCCCTCCCTCTCTCTTTCTCTCTTTGGGTCCCTCCCTCCCTCTCTCTTTCTGAATCACTCCCTCTCTCTTTCTACTCTTTCTGAATCACTCCCTCTCTCTTTCTCTCTTTATGAATCACTCCCTGCTCTCTTTCTCTCTTCTGAATCACTCCCCTCCCTCTCTCTTTCTGAGTCACTCCCTCCTCTCTCTTTTCCTCTCTTTCTGAGTCATCCCTCCCTCTCTCTTCTGGAATCACTCCTCTCTCTCTTTCTGAATCACTCCCTCTCTCTTTCTCTCTTTCTGAATCACTCCCGCTCTCTTTCTCTCTTTCTGAGTCACTCCCTCCCTCTCTCTTTCTGAATCACTCCCTCACTCCCTCCCTCTCTCTCTTTCTCTCTTTCTGAGTCACTCCCTCCTCTCTCTTTCTGAGTCACTCCCTCCCTCCCTCCATCTTCCCTGAATCACTCCCTCTCTCTTTCTCTCTTTCTGAAATCACTCCCTCCCTCTCTCTTTCTCTCTTTTGAGTCATTCCCTCCCTCTCTCTTCTCTCTTTTCTGAATCACTCCCCTCCCTCTCTCTCTTTCTCTCTTTCTGAATCACTCCCTCTCTCTTTCTCTCTTTCTGAGTTCACTCCCTCCCTCCCTCCATCTTCCTGAATCACTCCCCTCTTCTTTCTCTCTTTCTGAATCACTCCCTCCCTCTCTCTTTCTCTCTTTCTGAATCACTCCCTCCCTCTCTCTTTCTCTCTTTCTGAGTCACTCCCTCCCTCTCTCTTTTCTCTCTTTCTGAATCACTCCCTCCCTCTCTCTTTCTCTCTTTCTGAATCACTCCCTCCCTCTCTCTTTCTGAGTCACTCCCTCCCTCCCTCTCTCTTTCTCTCTTTCTGAGTCACTCCCCTCTCTCTTTCTCTCTTTCTGAATCACTCCCTCCCTCTTCTCTTTCTCTCTTTCTGAATCACTCCCTCCCCTCTCTCTTTCTGAGTCACTCCATCCCTCTCTCTTTCTCTCATTCTGAGTCACTCCCTCCCTCTCTCTTTCTGAGTCACTCCTCTCTCTTTCTCTCTTTCTGAATCACTCCCTCTCTCTTTCTCTCTTTCTGAATCACTCCCTCCCTCTTTCTCTCTTTCTGAATCACTCCCTCTCTCTTTCTCTCTTTTCTGAATCACTCCCTCTCTCTTTCTCTCTTTCTGAGTCACTCCCTCCCTCCCTCCCATCTTCCTGAATCACTCCCTCTCTCTTTCTCTCTTTCTGAATCACTCCCTCCCTCTCTCTTTCTCTCTTTCTGAGTCACTCCCTCCCTCTCTCTTTCTCTCTTTCTGAATCACTCCCTCCCTCTCTCTTTCTCTCTTTCTGAATCACTCCCTCCCTCTCTCTTTCTGAGTTCACTCCCTCCCTCTCTCTTTCTCTCTTTCTGAGTCACTCCCTCTCTCTTTCTCTCTTTCTGAATAACTCCCTCCCTCTTTCTCTCTTTCTGAATCACTCCCTCTCTCTTTCTCTCTTTCTGAATCACTCACTCCCTCCCTCTTTCTTCTTTCTGAATCACTCCCTCCCTCTTTCTCTCTTTCTGAATCACTCACTCCCTCCCTCTCTCTCTCTTTCTTAATCACTCCCCTCTCTCTTTCTGAATCACTCCCTCCCTCTTTCTCTCTTTCTGAATCACTCACTCCCTCCCTCTTTCTCTCTTTCTGAATCACTCCCTCCCTCTCTCTTTCTGAGTCACTCCCTCCCTCTCTCTTTCTCTCTTTCTGAGTCACTCCCTCCCTCTCTCTTTCTGAATCACTCCCTCTCTCTTTCTGTCTTTCTGAATCACTCCCTCTCTCTTTCTCTCTTTCTGAGTCACTCCCTCCCTCTCTCTTTCTGAATCACTCCCTCTCTCTTTCTGAATCACTCCCTCTCTCTTTCTCTCTTTCTGAATCACTCCCTCTCTCTTTCTCTCTTTCTGAGTCACTCCCTCCCTCTCTCTTTCTGAATCACTCCCTCACTCCCTCCCTCTCTCTTTCTCTCTTTCTGAGTCACTCCCTCTCTCTTTTTCTCTTTCTGAATCACTCTCTCACTCCCTCTCTCTTTCTCTCTCTCTGAATCACTCTCTCACTCCCTCTCTCTTTCTCTCTCTCTGAATCACTCCCTCCCTCTCCCTCTCTCTTTCTGAGTCACTCCCTCCCTCCCTCCCTCTCTCTTTCTGAATCACTCCCTCCCTCTCTCTTTCTGAATCACTCCCTCTCTCTTTCTGAATCACTCCCTCTCTCTTTCTCTCTTTCTGAATCACTCCCCCCTCTCTATTTCTGAGTCACTCCCTCCCTCTCTCTTTCTCTCTTTCTGAGTCACTCCCTCCCTCTCTCTTTCTGAATCACTCCCTCTCTCTTTCTCTCTTTCTGAGTCACTCCCTCCCTCTCTCTTTCTGAATCACTCCCTCTCTCTTTCTCTCTTTCTGAATCACTCCCTCTCTCTTTCTCTCTTTCTGAGTCACTCCCTCCCTCCCTCTTTCTGAATCACTCCCTCTCTCTTTCTGAATCACTCCCTCTCTTTCTCTCTTTCTGAATCACTCCCTCCCTCTCTCTTTCTGAGTCACTCCCTCCCTCTCTCTATCTCTCTTTCTGAGTCACTCCCTCCCTCTCTCTTTCTGAGTCACTCCCTCTCTCTTTCTCTCTTTCTAAATCACTCACTCCCTCCCTCTTTCTCTCTTTCTGAATCACTCCCTCCCTCTCTCTTTCTGAGTCACTCCCTCCCTCTCTCTTTCTCTCTTTCTGAGTCACTCCCTCCCTCTCTCTTTCTGAATCACTCCCTCTCTCTTTCCCTCTTTCTGAATCACTCCCTCTCTCTTTCTCTCTTTCTGAGTCACTCCCTCTCTCTTTTTCTCTTTCTGAATCACTCTCTCACTCCCTCTCTCTTTCTCTCTCTCTGAATCACTCTCTCACTCCCTCTCTCTTTCTCTCTCTCTGAATCACTCCCTCCCTCTCCGTCTCTCTTTCTGAGTCACTCCCTCCCTCCCTCCCTCTCTCTTTCTGAATCACTCCCTCACTCTCTCTTTCTGAATCACTCCCTCTCTCTCTCTCTTTCTGAATCACTCCCTCTCTCTTTCTCTCTTTCTGAGTCACTCACTCCCTCCCTCTTTCTTTCTTTCTGAATCACTCCCTCCCTCTTTCTCTCTTTCTGAATCACTCACTCCCTCCCTCTCTCTGTCTTTCTGAATCACTCCCTCTCTCTTTCTGAATCACTCCATCCCTCTTTCTCTCTTTCTGAATCACTCCCTCCCTCCCTCTTTCTCTCTTTCTGAATCACTCCCTCCCTCTCTCTTTCTGAGTCACTCCCTCCCTCTCTCTTTCTCTCTTTCTGAGTCACTCCCTCCCTCTCTCTTTCTGAATCACTCCTTCTCTCTTTCTCTCTTTCTGAATCACTCCCTCTCTCTTTCTCTCTTTCTGAGTCACTCCCTCCCTCTCTCTTTCTGAATCACTCCCTCTCTCTTTCTGAATCACTCCCTCTCTCTTTCTCTCTTTCTGAGTCACTCCCTCCCTCTCTCTTTCCGAATCACTCCCTCACTCCCTCCCTAGAGAGAATAGAGTAGATGTCACGGGTCAAAATTTTGATTGATGACCCTATGTGAACCTATGTGAACTCTATGTGAACCCTATGTAGTGATGACGTGTGCATGTCTTCTGGTCAGGCAAGCCTGGTTAGGTGGGGGCTATGGGGTGAGTAAGGGTCCATTTGACAGGCCGTTAATGATTGATGACCCAAGCCTGATAGACAAGCCTGGTTAGGTGGGGGCTATGGGGTGAGTAAGGGTCCCTTTGACAGGCCGTTAATGATTGATGATCCAAGCCTGATTTATGACCCTATGTAATGATTTATGACCCTATGTCATGTAGAAGGGTGCATGCCCTGGGTTGAGTAAGTGACCATGTGTCAGGTCAACCTGTTACTGTTTCTCACGGTTTGGGTTGGTTAAGGCCCCTTATAAAGCCGCTGAACAATACCTGTTTAAGAGTGCACAAGATCTTAAGAATAACCATGGAATTTGGGATCGGTACCAAAGCAGTGATGACTGTAACAACTGAAACAGGCCTTCGGGTTGCCCATAGAGCAAGGGCAAAGTATCAACCAGCAATATATGATGCGCCAAAAAAACGTTTTTTAAATGTGTATAGAACCCAAATACCGCCAGCAAATGCTCTGACAGATCAAGTGTTGATGTCTAATGGCCAGCAGTGGGGGTATCGGTTTGATTACCTGGCCTGTAGAGTGACCCTCTATACGGTAGATGAAGGAGAAGAATATACAGACCAGACTGTAGGCTTGGAATATGGTGTTGAAGACTGGTCGGTTTTTCGCAAGGTTGTGTGTCCTGAACTGAGCCTTATCACCAAGGGGTATAGTGTGTTCACGGGCCACGAGACCCGTTGGGAAGGTACCCCGGACTCCTCAGGACAAATATTTCACAGGGTGAAAATACAAAGAAAGAATGGCCGACCGTGCGGCAGCGTGGAGTTCTATATCGGCACCGAGGCAATCCGAAACCACAAACTTAGGGGTGGTGGCCTGACTGGGGATACCCGACTGCGTCTGCTTATTCCTTTTAACAGTTGGGATGTACTGGAATTGAAAATGTTGCAACCGTTGGATGCTCTCTTTGTACAGAGCCAACAGCGTCAGAGCCTTGTTCATTTAAAGAAGTGCATAATATATACGAATCGTAAAGATTACGATGCAAAAGAGCCTCAAGAAGATACAGCGTCAGAAGAAAACTAAGTAAGCGGATGCTTTAACCCCGCCCCCCCAGATACCCAAGGGCCTTGTTCTACAATAAAAGAAAAAAAGCAGACAGTTCTTCATTTCAGCATACACCATGGATCTCCAGACCATCTACGAGGAAGCCACTACGTCATGGGGGCCCGACACTAAAGACTCTATGCCACGAAGCCCTACACTCTACGCACCCCTGGCAAGACCCGTGACACCCCCGACATTTACCCAGCCTGAGGATGTGTTTGATGGGGTGGCCAGTACTGTTTTTGTGGATACAATCAAGGCCTCTGTAGCTACACTTTTAAACGTGGTGATTGGCGAATATATACGAGAAAAATGCATCGGCTGTGAGATCAATCATCCCAGCCAGCGTCGTCATCCTTGCCTCTACGACCCTCCTAGATACTACTTTTTCAATCATTTTGAGGAGCTGGTGAAAAGACTGTGGTCCTGCCGTTTTATACCAGCGCTGGTCATCGCCCTGGAGTCTATGGGTATTGCGCCGTCTATCCCTAGAGTTTACGGGGTAACCGAAGCCTTCCTACATGAACTGAAGGAGGCCCTCTTCATCCATGAGAAACTCAAAGAAATCCGACACACCCTGGTGGACGACAACAAATACAGGGAAGCTGTGATGGCTGATGTGATGCTTTTCTGGCTCAATAAATCCCAAGAGACCGAGTGACATTTTGTTTATTTAGAGCTATGGGTAACTATGTGTCTACGATGTTTGAGCGAATAAATACATTTTTTCTTTTGAGAGACCTTACAAATGTTATGCATCAGATTATTGAAAATAAAGTGAACAATGTAAAGTTCTACACAACCCACAATACAGGGGTTATTGTAGAGCGTGTGTTAAAAATGGAGCAAATCATGAAACATGTCCGACATACGGGCGAGAGTTTACAATGGGCACATATGGTATCAAGGCTTGTTGAGGATTCTGAAGAACTAGAAATAACTTTGGCTAAGATTTTACATTATTTGTTTGAACCACCCTTTAATGTGAATGTGTATCATATTTGTTGTTTATATACTTATATATCAGACGTGTGTGTTTTAAAAATTCAGCGAAACAAACCTGTAAATCTAAACAATATATACAGGGTGTTGCATGCTGTGATTGTTGAGAAAACGGGGACTTGTATCTTGCAACAAATCCTGAATTGTCTGTATACGTAATAATTGTTGCATTCTTAAAATAAAAATTCACAAACTGAAATGTTGTCGTTATATGAAAGTGGCTCATTACAGTTATTGTACCTCAGAGAGGCAAGAAGGATGGCTGAGCAGCTGTTGAAAAACATATATTATAATCCCTCTAACCCCGGGTCTTATGGGGGTAAAGAGCGTTTACAGAGAGCTATAGTCGAAGAAACAGGTAGTCTGTTAAGCGATGCTAAAGTGAATGAATGGTTATCAGAGCAAGATGCCTACACTCTACATAAACCTGTAAGAAAACATTTTCCAAGAAATAGAGTTTTTTCTACGCATCCATTATCCCAATTTCAGGCGGATCTATGTGACATGCAGTCCCTTGCCGATAAAAATGATGGAAATCGCTACATGCTAACGGTTATAGATATTTTCTCTAAATTAGCCTATGTAAGGGTGTTAAAAAATAAGAGCGGGGCAGAGGTGACCAGGGCCTTTGAATCGATCTTGAAGGCAGGAGGCGCCCCCAAGAAAGTGCAGACGGATGGCGGAAAAGAATTTTTTAATCAAACATTTCAGAAGCTAATGAATAAGTATAATATAGTACATTTTGCTACAGGCTCTGATTTGAAAGCTTCGGTTGTGGAACGCTTTAATAGGACTTTGAAAGAGCGGATGTGGCGCTATTTTACAGCTCACAACACCAACCGATATACAGACATAGTTCAGGATTTAGTAAACGGTTACAACCACAGCTACCATAAGACTATACGTATGAAGCCCTCGGAGGTCTCTTCGGAAAACTCTTTTCAAGTCTTTAAAAATATGTATGGTTTGTTCCCACTTCGCCGTAAGAAAAAAATGACTTTTAAATTCCTAGTGGGTGACTTGGTGCGTATATCAAAGTTGAGGGGTGTTTTCGACAAAAAATACGAACAAGGCTTTAGCTCGGAGTTGTTTACCGTTACCGAATGTCTGCCACGCATTCCGCCGGTCTACAAATTAAAAGATTATGACGGGGATCTTATAGAGGGATCTTTTTATGAGAAGGAATTACAGAAGGTCCAGTTGGGTAAAGACAAAGTCTTTCACGTGGAGGAGATTCTAGATCAGAAGAGAGAAAAGGGTAAAAAATGGTTGCTGGTCCGCTGGAAAAACTGGCCTCAAAAGTTCAACAGTTGGGTATTGGAGCAGGATGTGGTGGAGGCAACGGGGGTTAATTTAAACCCCTAGTCATGATAACTAGCGCATCATTCGCGTGTACACAGTTGGGCATCATGGAACACAGCGGCTTCTACCTGACTCTCCCCAGTAATGCGTCGGCACAGATATATCGTAATAATCAGAGTTCGAAGTATACAACCAATTTTCCAAAGCCTATAGAGTTATCAGAGGCTTGGGAAGTAGGTCTCAGCGAGATTACATACCCCCATAGTTGGTATAATATCAAAGCTAAGGACCGTGATTTTTATTGCAAAAGGTTCTCGGAACCTGCGAAACTTATTAAGCTTAAAAAAGGTTTCTATAGAACCGTCGACAGGATCGTCTCAGAGTTGAATGAACACCTAACCCTGAACAAGATGGAAATATTCCTATTCTACAATCCAATCCATAAAAGGATACAAATCTCAGGGCCTGCTAACGGAGGTATAAAGACCAGCGGTAATTTATCCTACATGTTGGGGATGGGTCCCAATAAATGGACGTATGTGAACGATAAATTATTCCCATTCCCTGCGGATATACATGCAGGCTTTTACAACATATTTGTCTATACCGACATCATAACCTATCAAAGGGTCGGAGACAGCTGTGTGCCCCTCCTGCGAACAGTTCATATAGACGGCAAGGATGGGGACATCGTCACTGTCAATTATGACAAGCCGCACTACGTACATGTCAGCAAGAACTATATTGAAAACATTCTGGTTGAGCTTAAAACGGATCAGAACGAAAACATTGAATTTACTTATGGTAAAACGATTGTAAAACTCCACTTTAGACCCACCAAAACCTCTCTACATATATAATAGCTGTATTATATTTATAAACATAATACAAATAAAAGGGTTATGGAGCACCATCAGCTCGACCCTAACCGTTATGTTTCATACTATGTGGATCAAGTGGGTAATGGACTACCAGGATATCATGGAGCGCCGACAATGTATGGTTCGGGGATAGGAGGTATATTCCGTAACCTCTTCAGGATGGTTTTACCGTTTATGAAGAGAGGCTTCAGCATAGCCAAACCACATTTAAAATCAGCGGCTAAAAATATAGTAAGTGAGGTTGTAGCCAATGCTATGACCCGAAGGGCGTCACCAGAGGTGGAGCATCAAGAAGGCTCGGGGCTTATGATATTGTCTCGAAGGCCAAAAAAGAGACCCCCTGGTTTAAGGCGTAGACCTGCACCTAAAAAGCGGCGGTTAACTGTTAAAAGAACCTCAGTAAGTCAAAGACGGGGTAAAGTGAGGAGGTCTGTACCAAAACAGGCTAAAAGAATACTAGGAAGTATTTTCTAAAAGAATAAGTGACATGGCTCTTTTACATCGAATGTCCTCTGAAGCTATAAAGACAGAACTTGATCTTTTCACGGCACCGTTAACGCAGCATTCAATAGATAGATCCAGTTATGTGGAGATAGCCCCTCTCTCTGCTATTACCGATAACGGGCCTATCGAATTTTTCATACCAGGCCATGGTGACAACTATCTGGACCTCAACAACACCTTGGTGCATTTACGTCTAAAAGTGACCAAAAGAGATGGGTCTAATATTGCAGACGATGCCAAAGTGAGTCTCATTAATTACCCCTTGGCCACCATTTTCTCCCAAGTTGATGTGACTTTGGGTGAACGCCTAATCAGTCAAAGCAGCGCTACATACCCTTATAGAGCCATCATGGAGTGTTTACTAAACTACTCCGAAGACACTCTCAAAACCCAATTTAGCGCCGGGCTGTTTAGCAAGGATACTGCAGGAGCCTCTATGGAATCGACAGACCCTTCCACCGGTGCAAACAAAGGACTAGCGGCACGAGCTCGCTACTGCGCCGAATCTCGAGAGTTTCATTTGCTAGGCCCTATACACTCTGACATTTTCTTTCAAGAACGGTTACTCTTAAATTCGGTTGATTTAAGATTAAAATTAACCAGGGCCAAGGATGATTTTTGCCTGATGTCTCCCCAAGACGGGGATTTTAGTTTGAAAGTGTTGGGGGCAACCCTTTTTATTAAAAAAGTATCTGTATCTCCGGCCGTGCGCCTGGGTCACTCACATGCTTTGATGAAAGGAAATGCCCTTTACCCTCTCCAAAGAATTACCATGAAAACCTTTAGCATACCTGTGGGCAGTAGAATCTGCAGTCAAGAAAACCTATTTCTAGGCCCTTTACCTAGATATGTGGTTATAGGTCTGGTTGATCACGCCTCTAATACGGGCAGTTTAGATAAAAAACCCTTTAATTTTCAGCACTTCAATGCAGAGTATGTAGCGCTCTGTCAGGACGGACGTCAGGTTCCGGCGAAGGCTTTCCAACCACAATTTAATAACAACATATCTGTGCGAGAATTTTACAATCTATTCCTGGCTACAGGGCGACATCTAAAAGATCTCTCTTTACCTATTGACAGAAATGATTTTGCAGAGGGTTACACATTGTATGCTTTCAATTTATCACCTGATGATGACACCTCAGGAAATCTGTCTGTGGTGTCCCAAGGTAACCTCAGGCTGGAAATGCGTTTCCGTACACCTTTAGCCTGTACAGTTAGCATGATTGTTTACGCATGCTCTGATTCAATCTTGGAAGTGAATGCCCGAAGACAGGTCTTAGTGGATTATTATTAAGGACCTTTGAACAAAGACATGAATACCCAAGAGTTGGACGGGCTCATGAGCCGCTTGATTGGAAAACAATTTTGTGGAGTGTTGGCTTGTGATGAATTACCTATGGAGATATGGTCTGAGAGGCCTGCAATGTTTATTGTCAATACCCATCCTAAACACATGCCTGGTGAACATTGGCTAGCTATGACATTAGAACAGGAAGGTGGACGAAAAATCTCAACTTTTTTTGATTCCTATGGCTTTCCCCCCGGTTTTTCACATTTCCCTAAATCTATTAAAGATTTTTTGACCCTAAACGGTACAAAGATCTACTACAACATCAAACAAGTGCAAGATAACCTTTCCACTACATGCGGTCACCACTGTGTATTTTACCTGTGCCAAAGAGCCCGGGGAGTTTCTTTTGAAGATGTTATGTCTCTTTATAAGGATGATTTAAGAAGTAATGATAACCTTGTATCTTGTTTTGTTAGAAAATATCAAAAGTGTTCAAATGTGTGTCCTTTAAGAACGCGTAATCAAGGCGTATGCTCACGTCATATGTTTCAAGAATGCCACAAATGTTAACTTGCTTATTTTTCAAATAAAAAATTTATTGAATTTAATCATAGTCATTCAAAAGTAATTTTCAAAAGTCTAACCACGCCGAGAGATCGGGTTTAGGAAAAGGTCCTGAGACGTTCATGGGAGTAAATGAGTTAGCATCATCGCTTTCATATGGGGCCGGTGTCGTTGGGGCATCTTTAGGGGTGCTGTATCTCGTTGAAGGCTTTTGTTTTAAAGCTTGAATCTGTTGACGAAGCTTATGGTTGGGTACACCGGAGAGGGGGATGTTGAGGATTGCCAGGGCCTTAAGAAACTGACGCCAGCCGGGAGGCCTTCGGTCATCAGCAACCTTGTGGGCAGCCGTGGTACTTTTAAGCAAGTCCTGCATATGGGACCCCCTAACCACAGAGCCCTGAAGGATAAACTCTCCAGAGTCGTTCCAAGCAGCTATCCCCTTTGAGTCTTTTATCTTGTTCATAATGTATTTAACATTCTTCCTGTTACGTAAAGGCACATGTGTCAGTAGGTCATGCATAACTTTATCTTCAAATGGCATTTGAGCTTCACCCGACATATTATCGCCACTAGGTAAGATCGACGGTACAGGCCTTACAGGGGCATGGCTATCGTTAGGTTCGACATCTGTTAAAGGGTCCGGTAGGGAAAGGGTTAAATGGTTAGTCTCTCTCTCCCCTTGCTTTACCCGAGTCAAATACCTTTGCATTAGGTTTGTGTATTTTTGAATCTTATCATAGGGGTTCAATCCTTTTCGGTTCAAAACATCCTTCATGGCCGTATCCAAATCATTTTCCGCTGTTTGTCTGATATCTTCAGGACCCTGCATTTGTTTTTTAAGTCTATCCAACTCTTGTTGAGGCACCAAGTACATTTTAGTGGCCATCACACCCACGTGTTCAACCACCACGTCTGGCCGCAATAAGGCTGGTGATGAAGGGCACGGCTATACTGAGTAAAGGTAGAAGAAAACCCCCAGACTGTTGTATACTATGTCTTTTCTTTTGAAGACTGGCCCTTTTATTGGCAAAGAGTTTGATCGCTGTCTTTTGTCTCCTTAATTTTTTCAATTGGTTCAGGGTGAGTGGAATGCGTCCTTTGAGAAGATTCAAAGCAATCTCACATAGGGCTAATATGAGATCTGAAGAACAGCGACCCAAGATGGCCTTCCGTTCTTTAGCTGTAGAACCTACTAGCCTTCTCAAGAGGGGGAGGTTTCTTTTTAAACGCAGAGACATAGCGTTTACTTTTTAGGAAGGTATGCAGCAGGCCTCTCCCCCGGAAACAGCCCTGTACGTAGCCTAAGGTGTTCTGGAGTATTTGCTTTTAAATCCACGATTAAATAAGAAAATGGCTCTTTGGTAGCGTCCTCATAGCTCTCCATAAAGTATGATTTCCGTCCAGGGTACATCTGCTGAGCTAGAGTGCTAATTTGCAGTTTGTCTCTAGGATTTTAAACAATACCATGTAGTTGGCATTCAAGCTAATGGTCCGACTATTTTTACCTTGGTGAAACACATTCTGGACCAAGTAAAGCACGGACAGGTTTCTATGATGAGTATATTGGGTAAAAGCTCGTGCAATTTCAGGGTGTTCGCTACCAGCAAATAGCATATCGTCCAAAACCAGCAGATTATTTACATGTGGGGGGAGAAGTTCATCATCAGACAGAGAATCGGGTATTCCTTCAACAAACTTGATTTTTATTGTCTTCAATAATTCATCATACAGAGGTTGGTAACATGAATAACACCATACAATATTGTCAGGCTTTTGAGATAACACATGTTCAGAATTCTCTAAAATACTTTTTACAAAAAAAGTTTTGCCACTGTTTGAAGGTCCTGCAATTAATGCTGAAAAAGGCAATTGTAGCCGGGGGTCAAAACCCTCGACAGCAGTCATAATATCTTAAGCTTTAAGACACACTGGGGCTTGTAGCATAAGTCAGTAGCCAAAGGGCAATGTGGTACCGTCAGGCAATAGCTGTCTCTTGTCATAGACTACCCTGAATCTTTTAGTGAGTGGTGCGTTTCTTAGATGGAACCCCTTTTTATCCCTCACTATTTTGTTGTAGGAGCTCAAAATCTCCAAGTCACTATTCTTGTCCTTTACGAACCCCTCGACCAAGCGCGTGATTGATTCCAAGTTTACACGCGGTGCATTTTCATAGTTTTGAGTCACGCCTTTGGCTTTCAACACCACGTGATTGGCTTTAGTCCTAAAAGCATAGCTTTTTGGACCACATGAGGACCATTCTGTAATATGGTCACCCTCTTCGAGTTCACTCGTTAAACCCCCAAGATAGTTGCTAAGTGGGGGGGTCCAATCCCCCGGTTTGCTTACATAGACCACAGAGTCTGTGTCGTGGTAAAGAACCCGCCTCTGAAGCTGTTCCATGAGGGTGTACAGTTCAAGGCGGCCATAGGCTGTGGTAAATGCTGCAAGAAACACATTTACATTACCCGGGGGTAGAACCCACTTTTGGTGGCGCCTCCATTGCACCAAGGCAATGTCTTGACTCAAGAAGGAAAATGTGAAATTTCGTATTGGTCCGAAAAAACAAATTCCAAAAATTCTTCGGGGTCTTTAATGATCGAAGTTGTTAGCATATTGCATCTCTGCGCTAATTTCCCCCAAAGGGAGTTCAAGTACAATTTCGACACATTTCTTTTGGTTTTGTTGACCTCTATTCTGTCAGGGTCAAGAAGTATGCCTTCTCTGTCATGGTAGTCTTGAATGTACTGGTCTTTACTTTCTTGATCTGTGACCGATGCAGGATAGCCTGAAGCCATCTGCTTGCATCTCAAGAAGGTTTTGATGTACTCTTTAAAAAGTGTGTCTGATTTCCTGGAAAAGTTCCACACTTCAAAGATTTTGGCCACACGATACCCCTTCTCTAAAGCCTTAGAGAATTCTACAGTGACCCATACACCGGTCAGGGCTCTTTCTTGATCTGTGTGATCACAGGGGTTTTCCTGGTTGTGGTTTTCACAGCATGTGCGACAAAGGGGAAAGAAAAGTTTTCCTTTAGGACCCTTGTAAGGCAACACAGGTATAAACAGCCCCCTAGGAGGGTAGACAGTCGCTTTGATTAAACCAAAATAATTTGGGGTTCGTCAAAGTCGCTGTGAATAATTTCAGGATGCCCTATAGGATAGAATGAGGAACTCATTACATGAGGATATAGGGATGTAAAATCTACATAGCCTATTGTCTCGTCGGGTTGAGCTACATAACGCAATGTCAAAGCATTGGTCCGGCCTCCAAACAAGGCCTGTCGCGGTTCCAGGGGCTCTGGAGGGTCATAATGGGTAAGGAAGGCCTTAACACTAGGATCTGCCTTTTTGAGGGCTGTCCATTCGTGCTCCCACAAAACCACAACTTTTAACCCGTAAGTAGCCTTTAAAGAATTCAGTTTGTCTTGAAACTCTTGGTACATTTCCCCAAAAGTCTTTTGGGTTAGGACACACAAGGTGTGGGGGACAAAGCATAATTTACAACCGTGGAAGAAACAACCGTTGTACTCATACACTGTCTCAACCCCGTCAATCTGTGTGTATCCATCTACATGGTAAGGCCCAAAAGCCTTCTCCCCCCGATTCAAAGCATGTTGGATAAAAATATCTTTATCCTGGGCCAAGTACTCCAACCATTGAATGGAACCACTAGAGTAGGCCTTGAATTGGCGTCGGTAGTTGTCTGGCGATGGGATAGCTATAGATTCAGGAGTTAGATAGTGTGTACGATAGGTTTTCATGCACGCTGATGCAATAGTTGTACAGCTCCAGGGGTCAATGCCCGCATCTTTGATTACCTCTTCTCTGAATCTGAGGCATCCTTCACGAAGTATAACAACGTCATTGTCACAGTATGATTCCATCTCTTTATGGAAATCAAAAGTGCCATGTCTTACGGTCTCGTACCATGTCATGAATCTCTCACGCTCTTGGGAGACATTTGATCACACCCGTACATTTCGGGGGCTGGATAAGATCCTATATAATGTAGATTCTCCTCAGATGTGAAGAAATGAGGGAAATAGCCTTTGACAGAGTTTTCAAAACCCAAGGCCTCTGGCATTTGAGCCAATCTCATGGGTAAGAAGCTTAAGCTGTCAATGTATCTCTGTTTGAAGGCGGGGTCAACAAAGCATAATATTTTACTCCCTTGAGCTATGACACTGGGTGCCACGCCTTGCTGTATCAAAGGGTTCAGAAGCAGATAGGAGTCATAGGCCCTAGCATTGTGAGCTATAAACGTGAAGTTTCTGTACTGGGCTTTTTCTAAAATGTTTTAGAAAGAGTCGGGGCACAATCGGGTCCCTCGGCCGACCATTTTTTCACCCTTGAAAGTCATGGTTGACACAAAAATAGGCAAATGAACCCCTGATTGCTGAGTTGTCTCAAAATCATAAAACACATATTTCTCTGTATGTTCATCTTCAGCCAAGGGCTGAATGTAACACTCATGTGTTACTTCTTGAACCGCTTCCGCGTCTCTGCTTTTCAAAGGACCTTTACAGATTGGGCAGTGTATAATTCCACAAACATGAGGTTTAGGGCTATCTATTTTAAGGTTGTAATTGCAATGACATTTTGGACATTTCTTGTTAATGTCACAACTGCTTACAGATTTACATGCCTTGGGATGCCATGTTTCAGTTTTGTGTTTTTCGTAACAGTAGGCCGAACGACATGTGCGGTGACAATCCGCACAGGGGGTCAAGTTTAGCGGCTGCATAGGGCAATGTTTATCCAGACATACTGAACAGTTGTAACGGCACGAGTGCCCCCCCATGCGTGTGTAGCCGGTATGACAGGCTGGACAGACATATGGCGCGCCTAAAAGGCTGTGATGTTAGTTACGGCATAGTAATGCTCATTTTGCACATAAAAGTACATAGTCTTAGGATGTGGTTCGGGTATATTTTGGAACTTGAGGAGAGCGTCATTAGCCCTACTGTGGTACAAAACCACAATCTTGATGTTCAGAAAGTTTTCAAATTTGACTATGTCTGAGAAAGCCACAGCATCCTGTATACCGAGACCCACCGCAGTTTGTAGCTCTCGAGCTTTATGTAACGCGGATTGATCCGTACATCCTGGGCTGAGTAAGTGGGCCAAACCTATGGCAAAACATAGCTTATTACCTGGATTGTGAACGTTTATGAGATAGGCCCTTTTATTGCTTATGATTTCGGACTGCATTAAACTCTCGAGCTTTCGTCTCTGACCCCCGCCCCCTTGTGGTTGGCGTACTAATTGTACTACAAGTTCGAGGGTCCTATCTGCTAGCACGTTTAAATTTGACTGTACAAGGCGTTCTAGCAGTTTAACAAATTGTTCAAGCTCTGCTTCACCATTCTGTAAAATAAGCGATACCTTGCTCTGTAGACTGTCTCCACAAATTTCCAACTGTAAGAGATCCCTAGGTTCGCTATAATCTCTAATCCTCGCTAACAGTTCATTCAAAGTGTCCATAAGCATTACGTAAAACACAGCATATTCCCGAATCTGACCCCCCATGCGAAATTGAAAAACTGGCGAACCTCAATATTGTTGAATTTATTTCGACGCAAAACATGTACACTTCGATCAAGACCTCCCCCCTCCAGATTTACTAGGCAATTGTCCAACTGTTCAAAAACATCGTATTGGGTTTCAGACTCTTCGGACATTGGTGTTAAAGGCTGATTTACAGGTGTCTGGGGGTGCCGAATTAAACCTAGCGCTCTCGTTCTGTACACTGATCTCAAGACCGCCCCCCTCCAGATTTGCTAGACATTTGTCCAACTGTTCAAAAACATCATATTGCCTTTCAGACTCTTCGGACAATGTTGTTAAAGGCTGTCTTAGAGGTGTCTGTGGGGCCGAATTAAACCTAGGGCTCGCGTTAAGCTGGGTAATTAGAGATATGATGGTTTCGGGAATCTGTGTTAACATGTTTTCCTCGGAAGGCCCTGACTCATTCATACGTGTAATAATGTCTATGAGTTCGGAGGGAATCTGGGATAATAGATTTTCATCTATTGTCATTATGTCAATTACCCCGAATCATTCATATGGTTAACTATATCTTGGAGCTCTGTAGGGATCCTGGCTAAGAGTGTTTCAATTGTCTCACTTTGGTCTATAGGGGGCGCCATCTGTCTAATTAAGGATGTGTGTGTGTGTGTGTGTGTGTTTACATGTGTGTTTTTAACGGCGGTATTTGCTTGTTTTAGCCCTAATGTTTTTTAACATACGGGGTAGCTCGCTACGCCAGAATGACACATCCTGATTGTATTGATGCTCGAGTAGAATACACATGCGCCTCTGGAGTAGAGCCTTTCGTGATTTTAAACCCAGGGTAAACGCTTTGAAAAAACGTTCTTGGTCTATTTCAGAATCTGCTGTTTCCCCCACAGAATTGGCCGATTCAAGAAGGTTGGCAGCTTCACAGAACATCAAATCGTCTACCTCAGAAATGTCATTTAAATCTTTGACATCATCAGGTTTCGCTGGTGTCTTTGGAGCCTCCTCGGGGATGCTTGTCTGGGCATCCTCCGATGTTTGTGCGTTGTGTTCATAAGCCGGTGAGGAGTCTGAAATAAAAATAATACATACACAAATAGGTTATTAACCCTAAAATATGTTAAAAATGCCAAATACATTTCAGATATAAGCCTATATATTAACAATACATTAATTAAATACCTCGGCTTTTTTGACGAGGGCTGTTCTGAAGAAGCTCTGAAACCAGGGGCTGTTGTGTTTGTTCAACCTGTATTACAACATCTGCAGGTCCGGTAGATGGGGAGCCTGAAAAAAACAAACAAACAAAAAAACAGCATTAGGCCTTGTTTTAACATATTCCGGCATAAAAAAATATATAAATATTAAAATAATAATATATATAAATAATAATATATAATTGATTCATACCTAGTCCTTGAACGACGTCTCGTGAATATCGGCCAAGTAGAATTGTTCGGGTGAAGCGGAACTGTGGATCTGAGCACTAATTATCCTTTGGTGTTTAGAAATATGGGGGACAACGTTGTCCTGGCCAAGGGGAGTTGACCTGCCGTTTAAAGTCTCTGTTCGCTGCTTTTGTGTAAATACATCCTGGGAGTAGGGCAGAATTGTCTCGTAGTCATATGCTTCGCAGAAACCGTTCAGGCTCCATAGGGCCTCGTTTAACCTTCTCGGCTTTAGGTCCTCTGTAAACATATAAAATAACTTTTAATATAAGATGCCCACACTTTTTGTTTTTAAGGTGTAAATATTTTTATGTATGGAATTCTTGGAGCTTACTTACGTTGACAATTCAGGGCAGGCGTTTGTTTGTAGGCACTTTGTTTCGGAGCCCCATGGGATGATTCGAGCTCAGTTATACCTCGGAGTATCTGCGTGAATGCTTCAGAATCTATAAAACATTCGACAATATTAAAGCTATAATCACTTTAGCTAATATTGCCTTGTTATACGGTAAGCATACTGATCCTAATGATTGTTTAATATTTCTATAACATCCCACGCTTTTCAAACAATTCCCCACAACAATCAAATCTAATAAAGATTTATTTCAAGAACTCACCTTGCGATAGATCCATTAGACTGTTTTCCCCGATTATCTTTTTTAACGCTTCAGTCCGATAACGATTCTTGGAGTTTCTGGAGGTGCTGTTTGCATCGGAACTAAAACGCTGCTAACATTGCCCATGGTTTCTAGCGCTTTTGTACCCTACGACCTAGAGAAAAACCCCTGAATGATTTTTTTACATAGCATTTGGGTTTGTCGTTTTTTTCGGGCTCTACCCCCGCCCATGGTATATTGACACATTTCAAACACATGGTATGGGTGTGCTAACATTAGGATCCTTTTGGAGCTTCTAAAATCTCCGGGGGTGCTAGCACCTAGATGCATCTGGGGTGTGTTGTTCTCGACATCGCTTGGGATGAATGACTTTTTAGCCCACCTAAAAAAATAGTTTTATGAAAGGCTTTAAGATTAGGAGTCGTAAGACACAATATTATTGTTGGGGGGTAGGCATCTGTTTTTGCAGGCTAGTTGTAAACCTTGGTTTCAAACGACCCACCAGGCATGCATGGGTATTTTTTTAACAACAACCCGCCCCCCTTTTTCTGTTTTTGAAACACACACACACACACACACACACACACACACAGCACTACAGAAAACTCCCTCACGCACATGCGCGCGCACATGGCTTTTTCCGCAAGATTTTTCTCAGGGACAGGACTGCGCTAAGAGTGAACAAACGCGAGAGTTCATAACGTGGTGAGATTCTGATTTTAAAACCATTTATTTCATTCAAATATTTAGTACATACATTTTATATCGTTACATTCTTAAGGATTTTTACGATGCCTTTCTTACAGATCCTGGGAGCTTATGCAACCAACCGCCATTGTCCGTGTCGAGTTCACCCTCAAAAGGCAAGGCTCTCTTGCTATGTCCATCAACACTGGTAAGTTTTCACTCCAGGGGTAGATCCGCCGTCGGGCCTTTTGGTCTTGACTCTGTCTCAAGGAAAGCCTCGCCCAGCGCTTTAACTGTTCCCCATTTTGGAAGAGAATGTCCAGCTTATTCATAAGTGTTATGAAAATTGGATAATCCACCCATTTAAACTAAACACAGGAATAAAAAAGTTTACATGTTTGCGGGCTCTGGAAGCTACCGGAGAATTGACAGACTTTGTAGCATTAGCCTTATCATAAAGGTCACAGGCTAAAATTGTCACTTTGTTGTCAGGGCTATAGTCCATTGAAGCAATTCTTAGAGCCTTGAGATCACTGCGGCCGCAGACCTGTTCTTCCAACGCATATCCTGGCACATTTGTAACACTTAGGACCTGTTCAATTTTACAAAGAGCCAGCCTGATGTTTAGCCATTCTCTTATCCCCAGAGCCGGGGGAAAACTCCCCAGGTTTTGCAGGATAAAGGGGTTTGGGTCCACGGTCTGTGAATATCTTTACCGTAGAATCCTCCGGGTGGAATATGTAAGACATGTGCCCTCACTCGTACCCAAAAATCCTTTAAAACATTCTGGAGCTTCACACAGAACTTCTTCAAGGCTTTGGTCACTGGGTTCATGACAAGCCGAGCATAACATCCCTAAAATTGGCATAGGTGTCATTTTTGTTTAATATTCAGGGGGGTTATCATGTACAGTCTTAAACAGGTATTGTTCAGCGGCTTTATAAGGGGCCTTAACCAACCCAAACCGTGAGAAACAGTAACAGGTTGACCTGACACATGGTCACTTACTCAACCCAGGGCATGCACCCTTCTACATGACATAGGGTCATAAATCATTACATAGGGTCATAAATCAGGCTTGGGTCATCAATCATTAACGGCCTGTCAAAGGGACCCTTACTCACCCCATAGCCCCCACCTAACCAGGCTTGTCTATCAGGCTTGGGTCATCAATCATTAACGGCCTGTCAAATGGACCCTTACTCACCCCATAGCCCCCACCTAACCAGGCTTGCCTGACCAGAAGACATGCACACGTCATCACTACATAGGGTTCACATAGAGTTCACATAGGTCACATAGGGTCATCAATCAAAATTTTGACCCGTGACATCTACTCTATTCTCTCTCTCTCCCTCTCTATTTCTCTCTTTCTGATCACTCCCTCTAGCTTTTTCTCTTTCTGAATCACTCTCTCACTCCCTCTCTCTTTTTCTCTCTCTGAATCAATACTCTCTCACTCCCTCTCTCTTTCTCTCTCTGAAGAATCACTTCCCTCCCCTCTCTCTTCTGAGTCACACCCTCCCTCCTTCCTTCTCTTTCTGAATCACTCCCTCCCCTCTCTTTCTGAATCACTCCTCTCTCTCTCTCTTTCTGAATCACTCCCTCTTCTTTCTGAATCACTCCTCTCTCTTTCTCTCTTTCTGAATCACTCCTCTCTCTTTTCTCTCTTTCTGAGTCACTCCCTCCTCTCTCTTTCTGAATCACTCCCTCTCTCTTTCTGAATCACTCCCTCTCTTTCTCTCTTTCTGAATCACTCCCCTCCCTCTCTTTCTGAGTCACTCCTTCCTCTCTCTTTCTGAGTCACTCCCTCTCTCTTTCTCTCTTTCTGAATCACTCCCTCCCTCTCTTTCTCTCTTTCTGAATCACTCCTCCCTCTTTTCCTCCTTCTCTCTTTCTGAATCACTCCCTCTCTCTTTTCTCTTTCTGAATCACTCCCTCTCTCTTTCTCTCTTTGAGTCACTCCCTCCCTCTCTCTTTCTCTCTTTCTGAGTCACTCCCTTCCTCTCTTTTTTTTCTCTTCTTTCTGAATCACTCCCCTCCCTCTCTCTTTCTCTCTTTCTGAATCACTCCCTCCTCTCTCTTTCTGAGTCACTCCCTCCCTCTCTCTTTCTCTTTTCTCGTCACTCCCTCTCTTTTCTCTCTTCTGAATCACTCCCTCCCTCTTTCTCTCTTTCTGAATCACTCCATCTCTCTCTCTCTCTTTCTGAATCACTCCTCTCCTTTCTGAATCACTCCCTCTCTCTTCTCTCTTTCTGAATCACTCCAACTCTCTCTCTTTCTCTCTTTCTGAATCACTCCCTCCCTCTCTCTTTCTGAGTCACTCCCTCCCTCTCTCTTTCTCTCATTCTGAGTCACTCCCTCTCTCTTCTGAGTCACTCCCTCTCTCTTTCTCTCTTTCTGAATCATCCCTCTTCTTTCTCTCTTTCTGAATCACTCCCTCCCTCTTTTCTCTTCTGAATCACTCCCTCCTCTCTCTTTTAGTCACTCCCTCCCTCTATCTAATCTTTTCTGAGTCACTCCCTCCTCTCTCTTTCTGAGTCACTCCCTCTCTCTTTCTCTCTTCTGATCACTCCTCCCTCTCTCTTTCTCTCTTTCTGAATCACTCCTCCCTCTCTCTTTTCTCTTTCTGAATCACTCCCTCCCTTCTCTTTCTTCTTTCTGAGTCACTTCTGAGTAAACCCTCCCTCTCTCTTTCTTTTCTGAATCACTCCCTCCCTCTCTCTTTCTCTCTTCTGAATCTCTCCCTCTCTCTTTATTCTTTCTGAATCACTCCCTCTCTCTTTCTCTCTTTCTGAATCACTCCCTCTTCCAACCTCTTCTTCTATACATTCTTCTCCTCTACCTCCATCATATCCTCTGTGAGTCACAACCTTTCTTCCAAAACCTATCTTTCCTCTTATCCCTTCCCCAAATAACTTCCTTCCTGTATATCTCTTTCTTCATCCTCTCTTCCATCATCTCCCTCATCTTACCTCTCTATGTCCCTCTCCTCCCTACCCCGATTTCTTATAGGCCCTGGTCAAAAGTAGTGCACTATATAGGGAATAGGGTGCCATTTGAGAAGCAGGCTATATCATATGTTATATAATATTATGGGATGTGTTTTCACTGGCAGTTTAACAAGCTACTAAAGCTAATGACGAAGTAGCAACATGTTTATTAGGGAGAGAGAAGGAGAGAAAGGGAGAGAGGCAGCGAGAGAGAGAGAGAGAGATGGATCGTCAGGCTCTGTTGTGGGACCCTAACAACCACGTTGTCGTGGTAACGAGCTCATGCATGGCTGACTAAAGAGTATCTGGGGAGGGGGTATCTCTCTGACACATATACACCACACCAACACACACACACACTTCTGTAATCTAACTAGGGTTAATGGTAACATATTCAGAGAGCTATACAACAACCTGTCTCTAGAGCCCTGACCTTAGAGAGCCTTTTTTATGTCTCTAGTTGGTTTGGTCAGGGTGTGATTTGGGTGGGCATTCTGTTCTGTGTTTCTATGTTTTCCATTTCTTTATGTTTGGCCGGGTATGGTTCTCAATCAGGGACAGCTGTCTATCGTTGTCTCTGATTGGGAATTATACTTAGGCAGCTTTTCCCACCTGAGTTAATTTCTGTTTAGTACCTTACAGGACTGTTTCAGTATTCTCTTTGTTATAATAAAGCTGCGCTTTGGTCCGATGATTCCTCTTCCTCATCTTCAGACGACGAATACCGTTACACTGATGTTATTGACTGTTGAACGATACACTGAGTGTACAAAACATTAGGAACACCTTCCTCGTAGCCACTCCCTTTTGCCCTCTGAACAGCCTCAGGACTCTACACGGTGTCAAAAGCACAGCAAAAGCTTTCTTCAAAGTACTCCAGACGTCGGTTATAAGATGAACGCTTCTTTTCTGGTAATTAATACTTTGTTCACGTTACGTTTTACTACTGTAGATTTCTACAAAACAATGAAAGAAAGTCGCTAATAATGCTAATCACTATCAAACATACACCTGGTTATACATACCAGGATAATCACTTTATCAAATCACATTTTATTAGTCACATGGTTAGCAGATGTTATTGGTCACATGGTTAGCAGATGTTATTGGTCACATGGTTAGCAGATGTTATTGGTCACATGGTTAGCAGATGTTATTGGTCACATGGTTAGCAGATGTTATTGGTCACATGGTTAGCAGATGTTATTGGTCACATGGTTAGCAGATGTTATTGGTCACATGGTTAGCAGATGTTATTGGTCACATGGTTAGCAGATGTTATTGGTCACATGGTTAGCAGATGTTATTGGTCACATGGTTAGCAGATGTTATTGGTCACATGGTTAGCAGATGTTATTGGTCACATGGTTAGCAGATGTTATTGGTCACATGGTTAGCAGATGTTATTGGTCACATGGTTAGCAGATGTTATTGGTCACATGGTTAGCATGGTTAGTAATATCTAGAAGCACAAGCAGTAATATCTTGCAGTAATATCTAACAAGTAATCTAACAATTCCCCAACAACTACCTAATACACACACATTTAAAGGGGTGAATGAGAATATGTACATATAAATATATGGATGAGTGATGGCCGTGCGCATTAGACAAGATGCAGTAGAGATGGTATAGAATACAGTATATATACATATGAGATGAGTAATGTAGGATATGTAAACATTATTAAAGTGGTGTATTTAAAGTGACTAATGATTTATTCAATCCACTTCTTCAATTTATTAAAGTGGCTGGAGTTGAGTCAGTAGGTTGGCAGCAGCCACTCAATGTTAGTGGTGGCTGTTTAACAGTCTGATGGCCTTGAGATAGAAGCTGTGTTTAACAGTCTGATGGCCTTGAGATAGAAGCTGTTTAACAGTCTGATGCCTTGAGATAGAAGCTGTTAACAGTCTGATGGCCTTGAGATAGAAGCTGTTTAACAGTCTGATGGCCTTGAGATAGAAGCTGTTTAACAGTCTGATGGCCTTGAGATAGAAGCTGTTTAACAGTCTCTGATGGCCTTGAGATAGAAGCTGTTTAACAGTCTGATGGCCTTGAGATAGAAGCTGTTTAACAGTCTGATGGCCTTGAGATAGAAGCTGTTTAACAGTCTGATGGCCTTGAGATAGAAGCTGTTTAACAGTCTGATGGCCTTGAGATAGAAGCTGTTTAACAGTCTGATGGCCTTGAGATAGAAGCTGTTTAACAGTCTGAGGGCCTTGAGATAGAAGCTGTTTAACAGTCTGATGGCCTTGAGATAGAAGCTGTTTAACAGTCTGATGGCCTGAGATAGAAGCTGTTTAACAGTCTGATGGCCTTGAGATAGAAGCTGTTTTTCAGTCTCTCGGTCCCAGCTTTGATGCACCTGTACTGACCTCGCCTTTGGATGATAGTGGGGTGAACAGGCAGTGGCTCGGGTGGTTGTTGTCCTTGATGATCTTTATGGCCTTCCTGTGACATCGGGTGTGTGTAGGTGTCCTGGAGGGCAGGTAGTTTGTCCCCGGTGATGCGTTATGCAGACCTCACTACCCTCTGGAGAGCCTTGCGGTTGTGGGCGGAACAGTTGCCGTACTGTAAAAGTTCACTTCTAACACAGCTGGCACGTTTTAATTTTCTTACTTCCTGTCGCAAGGCATTCTGGTACTTGCAGTCAATAATCAAATCCAATACTAACCAATTCAATAGAAATATAGTTCTCTCAATCTCCATCACATGAACTCTAATACAATTATTCTTGTTCATGTAAATAACTAGAAAAACCTCAATGAATTAACTGTAATTAACTCATTAACTGTGTCAATATAAACCTCTAAGCAGCTGAATAATAATCTCCTGAACAAAGTCCCTGAAGCAATACGAACTGAACATGACCTAACTAGGCCATATCGGCCTGGAAACAGTTCCTTAAGCTTCCCTAGTTTCCCAGGTTTGTCTGGGTGTTGTATCTTCTCGATGACGTCACCCGCTTTCAGTGGTGGGTGTCACAGCGGTGTGCTGACTTTAGATCCAGCAAGTAGACTCTTCGCCAACTGTTCCAGAAGCTGTTCACATTGTCTCTGCCTCTACTTCCATCTGCGTGTCATTTCCCCTTGTTGAGCGTTGGGTGCTGACTGTCAGCCAGAAATGGCTTTGGAGGCAAAGAGGTTAGTGTTTTACCCCCCAGGAAGTGTGCTGGGGTCAGAGGTTGTGGTTCATCCACTTCATTGTGCATGAAGGTCAGAGACTTTATGATCGCTTCAATGCCTTACAGGACTGTGCATCTTCATAGATGAGCGAAGCTTTCCTGAGAACCTGTTGTTTTCACTGACCTGTCCAGTCTTTCCCAGAATCCGTCCTATCAGGTTGCTCGCTCTAGCTGAGAAGAACATCAAGAGGTTTCCTCCAACATGAGTAGTTGGTGTTTGTCCAGGAACAGTTGCAGTTCTCTGATTTTACAGTCGTTGTTTTAGGCTTTTTCCTGCCTTCAATAGTTTGGTCGCCTGACTGTTGTTGTGTTACCTTGATCCAGTACTTTTCTGCCTCGAACAGTTCGTCATCAGTCAGCATCTTTATGTTTGTACGAACACTGGCTATAAATCCCTTTATCCAGGCGGTGACTCTTCTCAGTTTGCTGTACCTTTCAAGCTCCAACGCGGGGTTCAGGGATGTTGCTGGAGCCAAACGTGTGAAGAGTCTCTTGTCTGATTACTGGGAGCTTCAAGCCCTTTATAAGGTTTTCACCTAGGAAGCTTCTCTGACTGCCTATATCTAATCTTCCTGCCCGATGGGCCTTCTACCCAGGTAGCAACACGTGTTCTGTGTCTGGTTTTATCTTCACTGAATGGGGAATAACTGAGGAGAGCATCTTTTGACGAACTTATCAAGACTGTTTCAAGGACAGCTTTTTTCCATCTATGTAACATTGCAAAAATCTGAAACTTTCCGTCCAAAAATGATGCAGAAAAATTAATCCATGCTTTTGTCACTTCTAGGTTAGACTACTGCAATGCTCTACTTTCCGGCTACCCGGAAAAAAGCACTAAATAAACTTCAGTTAGTGCTAAATATGGCTGATAGAATCCTGACTAGAACCAAAAAATGCGATCATATTACTCCAGTGCTAGCCTTCCTACACTGGCTTCCTGTCAAGGCAAGGGCTGATTTCAAGGTTTTACTGCTAATCTACAAAGCATTACATGGGCTTGCTCCTACCTATCTCTCTGATTTGGTCCTGCCGTACAGACAGTGTGGAAAACAAGTATTTGATACACTGCCGATTTTGCAGGTCTTCCTACTTACAAAGCATGTAGAGGTCTGTAATTGTTATCATAGGCACGCTTCAACTGTGAGAGACGGAATCTAATTAGCATTTTATTGCATGACATAAGTATTTGATACATCAGAAAAGCAGAACTTAAATTTGGTACAGAAAACTTTGTTTTGCAATTACAGAGATCATACGTTCCTGTAGTTCTTGACCAGGTTTGCACACACTGCAGCAGGGATTTTGGCCCACTCCTCATGCAGACCTTCTCCAGATCCTTCAGGTTTCGGGTCTGTCGCTGGGCAATACGGACTTTCAGCTCCCTCCAAAGATGTTCTATTGGATTCAGGCCACTCCAGGACTTGAGATGGCCCCATCCATCCTCCCCTCAATACGGTGCAGTCGTCCTGTCCCCTTTGCAGAAAAGCATCCCCAAAGAATGATGTTTCCACCTCCAAGCTTCATGGTTGGGATGGTATTCTTGGGGTTGTACTCATCCTTCTTTTCCACCAAACACGGCGAGTGGAGTTTAGACCAAAAAGCTCTATTTTTGTTTCATCAGTCCACATGACCTTCTCCCATTCCTCCTCTGGATCATCCAGATGGTCATTGGCAACTTCAGATGGGTCTGGACATGCGCTGGCTTGAGCAGGGGGACCATTAGTGTGTTACTAATGGTTCTTTTGAGACTGGGGTCCCAGCTCTCTTCAGGTCATTGACCAGGTCCTGTCATGTAGTTCTGGGCTGATCCCTCACCTTCCTCATGATCATTGATGCCCACGAGGTGAGATCTTGCATGGAGCCCCAGACCGAGGGTCATTGACAGTCATCTTGAACTTCTTCCATTTTCTAATAATTGCGCCAACAGTTTTTATGGAATGGTCTGCCTACCCATGTGAGAGATGGAAACTCGTTTCAACCTTTAAGTCTTTATTGAAGACTCATCTCTTCAGTGGGTCATATGATTGAGTGTAGTCTGGCCCAGGAGTGTGAAGGTGAACGGAAAGGCTCTGGAGCAACGAACCGCCCTTGCTGTCTCTGCCTGGCCGGTTCCCCTCTTTCCACAGGGATTCTCTGCCTCTAACCCTATTACAGGGGCTGAGTCACTGGCTTACTGGTGCTCTTTCATGCTGTCCCTAGGAGGGGTGCGTCACTTGAGTAGGTTGAGTCATGATGTGATCTTCCGTCTGGGTTGGCGCCCCCCCCCCCTTGGGCTGTGCCGTGGCGGAGATCATTGTGGC